>NC_056732.1:23628427-23928427 GCF_019279795.1 Protopterus annectens | reverse complement strand
TTTGGTACATCACCAAGCAAGGAGGAACTGGATCATACCCATTAATTTGGGAAGCAGTGAAGGTATGGCAGTAGGCGATGGCTTCAAACTACTTTCTTGTTGCAATACACATCCCCCAAGTTTCCAGTTGTCTAATGGCAGGCTCAACAGGTACCATCTCAAGCCTAATGAGTGGCTCCTGAACCCAACAATAGTCAGTCAGATTCTTCATCATTGGGGATGTTATTCGTGTTTCACTGTTGCAGTCATCACACTTGGGTTATCTGCCTGCAGGCTGCCCTCAGTCAGCCCGAATACCAGAGTCTTAGTATTTCTGTGTCGGATGCTGTCACTTCTTTCATGACATCAGGTCTTCAGGGGTATAAAACAGGCAGCCAACACCATTACATCAGTCGTTCTTGCCAAGGAGGAGCCCGAAGCAGAAGCAGTTTGCAAATGCCAGTCGGTCGCTCCCTGAAATTTTTGTTTTCAAGTTGATAATCTCGAAGTCTTCTAAAGCTAAGTAACCGTTAGGGATCCTTTTTTCTTGTTGTGATATCAGAAAAAGTTAATAATTGTCTTGCCTGTGGAAAGCAAATACCTCACAGAGATTTTCATTCTTACTGCATCACCTGTTTAGGCCCAGACCACGACATCCCTCACTGTCGGTTTTGTGCCTTGTTTACAGCCCAAACCATTCATCGTTGGGCTATTTGTGACGCTAAATTCTTTCGCTCTCATTCTCTGTTTTCAGAAATGGCTTTGATAAGTTATCCGACTACCGATCTTTTGAAAAAACATAAAGATAAAGACATAGACAGACCGCATAGGTCCAAAACTGCCGACAACGCTTCCGTTAAGCTAGTCACCAGTACGCTGGTACTCAGTGAGGCGCCTTTGCAGCCCCTGATGCCTGCTTCTATGGATTCGCAGGCCTCTACTGACACCCATTCAGATTCTGGTATGCCGTGAGATGCTTCTTCGACTATGGAACCGGCGGATGTCTCTACTTTGGATGGGTCCAGAGCTGCTGTGCAGGCACCGGCTTCTGAGGGTTTATTCCATCCTAGCAATGTTTGAATCATACCTTTTTTAGCCAAAACTACCCAGTTTCTTAGGCCTAGAGTATGCACTATGCCTAGAAAACTAACGACCAAAGCTCAAGCTCCCATGCTACAAAAACAAATGCTTAGAATGGCTGAAGACCTAATTGCGCTAATTATGGGAAGCCAGCTTCCCCTGCTAAGAGACAAAGAATTGAGTTACCTTCTGATTCTACAGACCAGGAGTCCGATGACTCTAACCCTTCTGATTATCAGGACATGCCCTTATCAGCCTATGAGGATTCAGATGCAGAGGAATCCATTCCCTCTGCCTCCCCTCCGGAGGATTTTTCTTTTGGTGAAACCTTGCATACTTTAAGAGAGCATTTCCACTGGGAATGCCGAGACTACCCTCAGTCCAAAAAGAGACTCAGAATTTTTAGAGTTGCCTCAGCACAGGCCTCCAGCTATACCCCCTGTCCTGGATGTTGTAGATGATATTCTTATGTATTCCAGTCTTACTCCAGGCACATTACCTCTGGCCCCTAGAAAACTTGACAGGTACTACAGAGTACCTGATTCCCACATGTTTCTTCAAGAATCCTACTGCTGATCCAGAGATAATTTCCCAGGGACCTAAAGGTATTAAGGCTACTACAGCCAAAATCCTACCCCTTTGGACAGGGATTCCAGAGCTTTAGAAAGATGGGGTAAGAAGGTATATATCTCTGCAACTCTTGCTATCAGGGCATTGAATTGCCAGTTTCACATGCTGAAGTACCAGCAACATATTATGGAACTAATTAAACAAAAAATTGTATTATTTCCAGATTGTGCAGAAAGTAAAGATTTATAAGAGCTAATACATTCTGCAAACCAAGTTAGTAAGCATAATTTGCAGTGTGGCTTTAATGTCCTAGAAGCATCTTGCATGGCTGCCGTCACTGGTTCTGTACTGAGAAGACATGCTTGGCTGAAGGAGCAAACCTTGCCAGATCATGTCAAATCTAAATTACTAGACGCTCCTTTAAATAAGGACTGTTTGTTTGGCACCAAAGCAGAAGAAGTTCTTAAAATGATGGAAGATAAAGCTAAATCTATGCAAACTGTTAAAGAATTCTTACAAGTGCAACCTCCTAGATTCAGTAGGCATTCCCTTCAAAACACTGGTCCTTTCCAGCCCCTTCCAGGCCTTCCCAGACAAGACCCAGGGGAAACAGCCCACCCAGACTACAGTTGCAGGGTATGCAGAGATCTATGCAATGGAGTGCCCCCACCCCAAAAACAGGGAGTGGTAAGCTCCCCCCTATGGAAAAAGTTCACAATGACTTCTCAAATCGACTTCCCAGCCCTGCCCAACTGCTTGTACCCCTAGGAGGAAAACTTGCCCTTCATGCAAAAAACTGGATGTCTATCACTCCGGACCAATGGGTCCTCAACATTGTATCCCAAGGGTACAAATTCTACTTCCATTCACTGCCAACCCCAAGCAGATTTCCAGACCTTCCTCCAAACCAGTGGGCAGAGGCTCAAATGCAAGTACTTTCCCTGCTCAATATCAGAGCTATTCAGCCTGTTCCAGTAGAACAAAGGCATCAGGGTTTCTACTCCAGACTTTTCCAGGTGCCCAGAAAAGAGGGCTCTTGGCACCCAATCCTGGATCTTTGAGTTCTCAACACCTTTCTGGTGATCCCAAAATTCAAGATGCTTACCCTGCAACAGCTTCTCCCTATGCTAGCCAAGGATGCCTGGTTAGTCACTCTAGACGTATTTGAAGCTTATCTGCACATCCCCATAAGGGAGTCATGCAGGAAATATCTACGTTTCAGGGCAGACTCTATGCACTATCAGTTCTATGCACTTCCCTTTGGCTTATCTACTGTGCCCAAAGTATTCACAAAATGTTGGGCTCCAGTCATTGCATACTGCAGGCAGAGAAATATCCAAATTTACTCATACTTGCACAACTGCCTGATTCAGGAGGACAGTCAGGAATTGCTGCTTCAGCACCTGGCATTTGTAAAATGTCTTCTCACTTCATTGGGATACACCATCAATGAAAAGAAATCTCAACTGATATCCAGTCAAAAGATTGTATTCCTGGGAGCAAGCTTGGACACAAATTCCCAGATGGCATGTCTCACTTCAGAAAAACAGGTCTATCTGACAGACTACTTCAAACAAATGGCCACCAGAACCCAGCTATCTGCAAGAAAAATACTGCAAGCCCTAGGGTTCATGGCCTCATGTATTCTGTTAATTCCATATGCAAGACTGCATATGAGGAAACTTCAATGGTACTTAAAAAGTCTTTGGTGCCAGCATTCTCAGGACCTGGAAACAGTCATTCCTATCATACCTTGTCTAAGGACAGAGTTCCTTTGATGGGCAGGAGCATGCAGTCACAACAAGGGACTGCATTTCACTCAATGCCACGCCGTCCAGACCCTGACAACAGACGCATCAAACTATGCATGAGGGTCTCACATGGCAGGCAAATGCATTCAGGCCCACTGGAGCCCAAGGCAGATTATCCTGCACATCAATTAAAAAGAGATGCTAGCTGTACAGAATGCTCTGGCAGCTTTCAGATACCTAATCCTTCCAGGACAACTGCAGATAAAAACAGACAACACCATAGTTATGTGGTACATAAACAAGCAGGGGGGAACCCATTCTTACCCACTCTGCAGGTTAGCCATGGCCCTGTGGAACATGGCTTTGAGCAATCAAGTCCATCCACAAGCTCAATTCCTGCCAGGCAAACAAAATTCACTGGCAGACGACTTAAGCAGAAATCTCCTAGACCCACACAAGTGGAAATTGGAGCCCAACACCTTCAGCCTTCTGATCCAGAGGTGGGGGACACCAGAGATGGATCACTTTGCCTCCCCAGAGAACCATCAGTTAAGCAAATATTGCACCAGGAACCCTCACAGCAGGGCCTGGAAGATGGATGCCCTATCCTTTCAATGGGAAAACCTCTCAGTCTATGCCTTTCCCCCTCTGCCCCTTCTCTCAAGAGTACTACTCAAGATAAAACTAGACAGGCCAAGGGTCAATTCTGATTGCCCCAGACTGGCAGTGCCAGCACTGGTACCCACTCCTGCGCAGCCTGACAATGGTGCCACCCTGGCACCTACAGCAGACTCCTACCTTGTTGTCTCAGCAGGAGGGGCAGATTTTGCATCCACAATTGCAAACCCAAACCTTGCAGCCTGGCTTATCCCTTGAATACCCCACCAGCAACCCTCAGCAAACAGGTGCTGGACATCATTCTTGAAGCCAGAAGGCCTAGTACTAGGAAATCCTATGCTGAAAAGTGGAAAAGATATTGTTCTTGGATTCAGTCTAAAGGACAGGACACCTCAGTGCCCTCCTTACCTCTAATCCTGGATTACCTAGCAGAGCTACTCCACAGAGGCCTATCCTCCTCCATTAAGATTCATGCCTCTGTCATCTCAGCTCATTATAATACTTTGCCACAGCTATTCTCTCACCCTCTCATCAAACAGTTCCTGAGAGGGGCTAACAAGACCCCCCAAGGAGAGCACCCACCCCTGCCTGGTACCTTAACCTTGTACTGGAAAAGCTCACGCTTCCCCCTTTTGAACCTGCTGCTTCAGCAGAGTTAAAATTCCTCTCTTGGAAAACAGCCTTGCTTTTAGCTGTAACTTCAGCTAGAAGAGTGTCTGAGTTACAGGCACTAATGGCTGTGGAACCCTTCATTATTTTCCATGCTGACAGGGTTTCTGTCAGGGCTAACCCATCTTTTATGCCTAAGGTGGTGTCCAGTGTGGCTCTAAACCAATCCATCCATTTACCAACCTTCTTCCCTAACCCTCAGAATAAAGGGGGAAGGATGCTGTACTCTTTGGTTGTGCACGGACAGCTCAGGTTCTACCTTGATAAGCCTAAGCCTTTCAGAAAATCTGACCAGCTGCTAGTCAGCTTTGCTACAGGGGCAGAGGATAAGGCCATTTCAAAACAAAACCATTTCCAAATGGATAGCACACTGCATCCATTTCTGCTACAAGCACCATGGAAAACCAACCCCTCAGGGGGTCAACACATTCCACTATGGCTACTTCTACCTTTACAGCGTTTCTCAGAGGAGTCCCTACCAGGGACATTCTGGAAGCTGCAACCTGGAGTTCTGTAAGCACCTTCACCAAGCATTACCAGTTACCTATATTTTCCAAATCCAGGGCTTGATTTGCTACAGCAGTCTTGCAAGGCCTACCAGCCAACCCTAACACTTCTTGACTGCCTCCTCTCTTCCTCAGCTTTGGGAATCAACCCAAGTGTGATGACTGCAACAGTGAAACACGAAGAACATAGTACAGGTGTGTACACTTACCATAAATGTAGATGTTCGAATGTATTCACTGTTGCAGTCCTGGTTTCCCTCCCTCCAGCCCCCTGGCTTTCTCTATCTATCTACCTCTCCTCTCTATGGCTATTCCTAATGGCATTGGTATTTACTTTTCACTGGTGGTGTTCCCCACCATATAATAGCTCCCTATTTGGGGGCTCCTGACATTTGGGGCAAGAAAAAATGATGTAATGGTGTCAGCTGCCTGTTTTATACCTCTGACTACCTGACGTCATGGAAGAAGCGACAGCATCCTACGCAGAAATACTAAGGCTCTGCTATTCAGGCTGACTGAGGGCTATCTGCTGGCAGATAACCCAAGTGTGATGACTGCAGTAATGAATACACCCGAACTTCTACATTTATGGTAAGTGTACGCAACTGTACTTTTCTCTTGCTGTGATCTGTTTCTCTCTCCCCAGAACACCAAATGCACCAACTTCTTTGCCTTGATTCCCCCCACTGGGACAGTCACCCAGGGACACTCAGTCAGCCCCAGAGTTGCTTTATGTTTTCCCTCCTTTACCGTTCATTTCCAAGTTCATTTAGAAAGCCATAAAGTGCAAGACAATAAGTCATCCTCATAGCCCATTTCTGGCCCAGATAAATCTGGTTCCCTCTTCTGAAACCTTATCTGCTAAAGTCCCCTTGGCTTCTGCATCCCATTCAGGATATAGTCACTCGCCTCTCTTTCAAGCCTCATCCAGACATCCTGAATCTAAAGATAACTACTTGGTTTCTCCAGTTGTGATGATGGCCAGAGACTATTATCTCAGTGGAGAGGTAGAATGCATACAGCTTTTCAGAGACACCACTCAAAAAAGATTTATTGAAGTAAATGGAAACATTTTGCTATCTGGGCAGATAGCCAAAACATCAGTCCTTTGCATCTGTATTGGACATTCTCCAGTCTTTAAAATCTTTCAGTCTGGTTCTAGTTATTCAGTTATCAAGGTGTAACTAGTGTCAATGTCTAATTTCCACATTGGCTTTGTAGACCATTCACTTGTCTAACATAAGTTATGCAAAGCTTTGCTCAAATAAATTTTCCTGCTCAGCTCTCCAATAAAAGATACATTACTACCCTGGGACCTGAATATAGTTCTGCAAGCTATAACCAGGTCCTATTTTGAGCTGGCTTCCACTGGTCATCTGAAATTCCTGTCATGGAAATCACTATATGTAGTAGCCATCATGTCATCCAGGAGGATCTCAGAGCTATAAGCGTTATTTTCTTTTCCTTATTTTAGTAGCCATCATGTCATCCAGGAGGATCTCAGAGCTATAGGCTTTATTTCCTTCTTTTCCTTACATTGTTTTCCACAAGGATAGAGTGTCTCTCAGGATGAATCCTTCCTTTATTCCGAAGGTGGCTACTGAATCAAATTTGTCCCAACCTCTTCATTTACCTTTTTTTTCCAGATTACTGTAACAAAGGAGAATGTATTTTGTGAACCCTAGATGTGCTTAGACAGTTATGTTTTTGCCTTCATAGACCCAAACCTTTCTAAAAAGATGCACAACTCTTCAGTTCATTTGTTCCTAACAAGTTAGGGAAAAAGTTTTCAAAGTTTCCCTTTCTAGATGGTTGTCAGATTGTATCACATTTATTTATACTAATCAAAAAAATCATTTACCAAGTAAATATAAGGCACCCTCTACTAGAGCAGCCATGGCCTTCTTTAGATTTGTGATTAATGATATCTGTGATGTTGCTACCTGGTCTTCTGTGTGTACCTTTATCAGCCATTACAAGCTGGATTGCATCTCTAAGCCTGAGCTTCTTTCAGCTCTATTTTATTTATTTATTTTTTTATTTATTTAACATTTGTTGACCGGGAAAGTCCGACTAGGTTCCACAGATCCTGTTTTCAGCGGAGGCCCGGGGAGAAATGCTCCAGACGCATGTCTTTAGAATGTGGGAGGAAACCGGAGTACCTGGAGGAAACCCACGCGAACGCAGGGAGAACATGCAAACTCTATAATTCTAAAAGGTCTCCTGTCTTGAAGCCACTCAGGAAATTTTGTAGCTGGGGATTCTGACCCATATATCAGATCAAACAGACTGAATGAACAGGGTACAATAGTTATATACTTTCTATAACTATAATTGTCCTTCCTTATCACAGTTGCAATATTCTTTAATCTTGGGATAGCCTGCTGAGGATAGCCTAACATTCAGCCAGCATACCAAAGCCTTTTCACCTTCCTGGCATCAAATGTATGTCCTGTGTGCAAGGTGTAAGCTAAATCTTTAATATATGGATGACCATTTCTCAAAACTTCTTTGCTGCCTGTGCAAACATTACTGTAATTGGTCTGTATGCTGTTCACCAAGCTGATTTGTCTACCAAGCCTGTGAATGTGGGAGGTAGATTTGCCGTAAAGATAGACATGAGAAGTGCCTTTTTTGTTTAGGTGATATGCACAACCAAACAGTGTGATATCTGTCAGCCGTTTGTCCCTAAAAACTCCACAGCCATTTATCTTCCCTTTTTATCTGTAAAACCAATTTCTGAAGTTACTGACACAGGATACCATGGTCGAATCTGTCGACTCCAAAGTTCAGCTACCTCTTAAGTAAAAAAAATAAAAAAGCACATACTGAATCTGCTGCTGTTCATCCTCTGCTAGACATCCCCTTTGGGTTGAATGAAGAGCCAGAGGGCCATCTGATGCTCATGTCAGTTTACTGTGATGTGACCCAGTTGGAGGTTGGCACGAAGCTGCCTACTCATACGTCCACTGAGTGTGTGCACAGATGTGGGGGTAGGAGGCAGAAATATGGCTGATTATATCAGAAGGGCCTGGTGGGATTCCCCAAATTTTAGTTCAGGTGCCTGGTACCCTTATTGAATTCAGGCATGAGTCTGACCCTCCTAGATTTGTAAAGTCTAATGTTTTATTTTATTTTATTTTTTATTTTATTTAACATTTGTTGACCGGGAATGTCCGACTAGGTTCCACAGAGCCTGTTTTCAGCGGAGGCCCGGGGAGAAATGCTCCAGATGCATGTCTTTGGAATGTGGGAGGAAATCGGAGTACCCGGAGGAAACCCACGTGAACACAGGGAGAACATGCAATGTTCCTGTAAAAAAGAAATAGAAAACCAAATGTGGCTACTGTAACTAAGGATCATCACAAAGAGTGGCAGGATTTTACTCAAGGGTTGTTTAATGCCCTTATGGCTCTTAAACCTCCTCAGGGATTGTTCGTCCCTGCTGTTGCTTCTCCCTGGTAATCCACCCCTTCTAAGGGACCTAGGGATTCTAATTCTTCTGATGAGGAGTTTGGACTTTAGTGAAAAATCCTTGGTGTATTCCTCCCAAATACACCCTCCTTTGGCTTTGGGTTCTAATGAAGAAGATTCTTTTTTCTCTGACTCTTCTTTTGAGGAATTACCCTTTGGGGCACAGTACTCTTTATAATGGAATGCTTTAAGTGGGATTATTCCCAAGTCTCAGAAGTTCAAAGGAGGTAATACGAAATCTTGCAAATGGACTCTCCCAGACCTTCTGCAGTCCCTTCTGTTTTAACTGCTCTGTTGGACACATTTATAGCCACTTCTCAAGCTCCTGATTCTCAATCTCTTGCCCCTAAGAAGCTTTTATTAAGTGCTTGAGGATCATAAATTCTTGTATAAAAGATCTTCATCTGACCTTGCTGTGTTTCCATGGCCACTGAGTAGCCATACAAACTGCTTTCCTCTTCCAAGCTTCTGCCTTCTGACAAGGACAGCCATATTATGGAAGGATATGGGAAAAATGTATACCTCTGCTTTGGCTTTTATGGCCATCAATTATCAGACCTACATGACTTATGTTCTGGCTCTTCTGTCCTAGCTTGGGGGGTTTGACTGCCATGTCTGATTTGGGCAATAAGACTTAAGCTCTTTCCCTTCTGAGTTCTGCCTGTCAGCTCACCATTCCATTAAGTGCAGCTATGCCACACACACACGAAAGACTGGCACAGATTTACTAGGTACTCCCCTTCTCATCAGACTATAAGGTAGTTACTGTCACCAGACACTCCAAAGCCAGCTACTCTAAGGATACCCACTTTTACTGAGTGAACCTAATATTAATACAAATGATAGTGTTTGACCAATGCAATAAGGTTTTCAGGGGTGGCCACAGAGTCACTAAAATCGATATAAGCGCTCTCAAAGGTTAAAATATTCCCTAAACGACCAACCACAATGAAAAGTTTAAATATATTTAGTAATAGATAATAAAATATGAAAATAAATAATATCTATTTACAATAAACACCAGAGTTTCAGTCACAGGAAATATTAAAATAGCACAGATGAATAGATTCACAGAGATACAGAAAAGGAATACTTAACTCATCTCACTATATTTTCCTGATTGATCTAAATAATTAATTTTCCCTGGTCACTTACTAGAGCAAGGCAAGATAAAGTAGGTGAGGGATCCTTCTATCCTAGGTTTCTAAAACAGGGTGCCCTGAGACTTCAGTCTCATCTAGTATTAAAACATTATTTTTGCTCTGGATTACAAAATTACATTACATACATCGGGTCATTTGATTTCTGGTTCGAGTACTACCCCCTTTCCTACCAACTGACCCAGAGTCTTGCACACATGTGTCAATAATACACAAACATAGAGCTTTGTTAAGATCCCTTGCAGCTTCTGGAAGTCATAAAGCAGTAACACACTTCCACTCTTCCTACAGGAGCTAATAAACCATTCTCTGGCATGGACATTATGTCTGGCTGCAGTCGGAACTGTAAGATACAGTCTTTATGGCCTAAATTAAGTAATTTAATTTCACACTATTTTTCAAAGTTAGCTGGAGCTGAGCTTAACCTCTTCTCTTCCAGTATCCTCTGTTACAATTTATTCATTTCCACAGTTGCAACAGTACAGTCTGATTTACATGTATATTTCTTTTCTGTCCAACAGGACACACTGTTGATATAGTTTTAACACAAGCAGCTTTACAAATACATTTTTCAACACAAGTATCTATGCAAATCAGTTTGATATACAAATGACATGCAATTCTTTACAAAACCCCAGCTAACTATACTGGCATATGTTACACATCCACTGCCCCACTTCCTCTGGCATAGCTGGCAAGAAATTGCATCATCACAGTCCTACGTCTCACTGTTAGCAGTATTTAGTTCCTTCCTCCTCTCCCTTTTTTTTCTTTATCTCTTTCCCAACTGCTGGTCAATGGATGTTATGTGATCCTATCTCGCCTACATTCTGACTGATGGTTCGGAGCCGATCCCTCGGCTCCGACTCGGCATGCTTATGCCAAAGAGCGAAGTCTCTTATTGGCTGAGCTTACTATATCCCAGGATGCACCACTACCAGTCCCCCAGATCTCGTTTGCCGCTAACTAGTGAAGACGTGGTCTCGAGCTGGCTGAGCTAAGTAGTGATTAATTTCACTAGTTTTTCTGTCAGGAATTTCTTTTTTCTTCAACAAAAGCTGTTTTAACAGCTATTCTTGTGTTTAGAGTGAGTTTGGTGAGATTTACTTGGTAAATTCTTGTGTTGTGAGTGTTGACTAGGAGTACCTCTTGTGTGGAAAGGCCTTTCCCGGTCTTTTTGATTGTAGGTGACTTCTGTTTTGTTTAGGGATCTCGGATCCTTTATACTGTTGATAGTTTCTTGTAAAGAGGACAAAGAAGAGAGAATTTCTTTCTAATTACAGTGTTGTACTGTGTTTTGGGCTTTAATTCACCGGAATGTCTCAGGTACCTAGGCCTTCAGGCTTTAAAAAGTGCACCAAGTGCAACTTTAAAATGTCGATCACAGATGACCGCTCTCTCTGTGTTTATTGTTTGGGTGCAAAACATTTGCAGGAGTCCTGCAGCGTGTGTCACGCTTTTTCCTCGAGGGTCCTCCAAGAGAGGAAAAATAAGCTCATATTAAAAGGTCTTATAAAACCCTCCTTTGAAGAAGCTTTAGCATCCTCTCCTTCTCCGGCTAAAAAGAAAAGGGCGTCGGCTCCGACCAGTCTGTCGGATCCGACCGCCAAAAGACATAGGCAGGTTTCTCCTTCGGCTCCAAGGACTTGGGCGAGGCGAACGGTCTGCCTCGATGCCACCAGTCTCGACTCCTCTGGCGGAGCCGATGGCTGGGGCATCGAGGCGGGTCACCTTCGTCGGCTCCACTGGTCTCGGAGCCGACAAAGGTTGTCCGCTCAGACACTTCCTCCTCGGCGCCGAAGTCCTCCTCAGCACCGATGGAAACTAGTGTGGGTATTCCTTCGGCGCCGATAGTCATCGAGTCGCCTCGGGGCCGGTCCCCTAGCCCCTTGGGGCCGTTGGAGAGGCCATCTCGAACCCGTTCAGTATCCTCTAGGTCATCGAGGATGTCAGATTCTGACATAGACAGGGTGCTCCAAAGACTGTTCCAGTCCCCAGTCTTTCAAAAATTTGTTTCGGCTCCGACCCAGTTGGCTTCGGAGCCGACAGCCCATGCCCATGTCATTGCCATTCCTCCTCCGACCGCTTCGGCTCCATCGGAGCAGGTGCTGCTGGAGCCGGTGGAGGTCTTAGGGTCGGCTCCGACCCTTACTCCAACCCCGGCCTTCGGGTCCGAGTTTGGTACACGGACTTCTTCGGCTGGACCTGGGGGTGATGTTTCGGGACCTATGCTGTCGGTTCCGAGCCTCCCTCTCGGTGCTTTGGCTGCGGGACTTCCGTCTGCTATCATGGCTCCGGGGACCGGACACTCCCAGGATTCTGGGGGTCCGGCTTTCAGAGCTATGAGGAGTGCCTTGGCCAAGTCTTCTTTGGCCATCTCTCCGGCTTTACCGGCACCTTCCCTGGGCGTGGAGACTGGGTCTTTGGCAGTTCCCCTGTCCTTAGGCAGCGGAGCCCCTGGGCCTGAGGTTACCCCATTGGGGTTCCCCTCCTCCTGAGGGTTCTTGAGTTGTCTTCAGAGGAGCCCCAAGGAAGAGATCGTGCAAGAGGAAGCACGTGGACTCCCCCGAGTCTATTACATCGGACACTGATCTTGATGATGCGGAGGGGTCCCCGAAGTCGTCCTCGGATGATGTCTCATTTGCAGACATCTTAGAGATCCTCAAACAACGAGGTGGCTGGATATCCAAACCCCCCTCTGCTGATGAGTCAGTGCTCCTCAAGGCCTTTGGGGCTCAGCCCTCCGCCTCCTGGGTGTCTCCGCCCTTCGACGAGCTCCTGGATTTAGTTTGTCGGAGGGCGTGGGAACATCCAGATACCGTGGAACCAGTCCCTTCTCGTCCTAACAAATTTTTGTCTGCCCCACCCGAGAAGGAGTTCCTCACTAAAGGCGTGGCTGTAGATGCCATGGTGGTGGCATCTGCTACACAACAGGACGTGGCAGAGGCTTCAACGTCCGTCCATCCTCCTAATAAGGAGTCTAGGAGCATGGACCAGTACGGGAAGCGTACCCTGACTTCAGCGGCCTTTACTTTAAGGTCCCTGAATTATTTAGCACATTTTACTAGGCTTCAGAGGGATCTGGTCAAGGAGCTGTCAGATTCCCTCTCAGGTAACCTACCTGAGCAGCTAGCCCAGTCGGTTAGCTCTCAGTTGGCTATCCTTGCTTCAATTTCTAACTCGTCCATGAGGCTCATTTCATATGCGGCCGAAGGGGCGGGTAGAGCGGCAGGCACAGGCGTGGCTCTACGGAGACAAGCCTGGCTCCGTTTGTGTCATTTTTGGAGGCCTTCAAGTCTTCCTTCGCGACGCTCCCTTTGATGGGTCCTCTTTGTTTGGACCTAAGGTTAAAGACACTCTTACCGCTGTGAGCAAGAAGGAAAACCTTTATCTGCCGTAGGTGCACGTTATTCCACTCCCTTTCGGCCTTATCCCAAGGCTAAAGGAGGAGGGAAAATGTGGTTCCGCAAATCACGTAAGTTTTTCCATCAACAGCAGGAAGATTCCCCTTCCAGAGGTAGAGGGCGGGAAATTTTTCTGGGAGACGCCGTCCCAGAGGCGGCAGAGGGCCCGCAATTCTGGAGACCGCGAGTCCTTTCGTGGCTCTTCAGCCTCCCACACTTCATGAGGGATTGCCCGGCTGTGCTGCTCCGGAGCCAGTCGGGTGCCGTTGCCAAGCACCTAAAAGCCTGGGAGTCAATCACTCAGGACAGATGGGTGCTTCGGATTATTGCCGGAGGTTACACCATTCCCTTCACACACTCACCCCCACCGTCCAAAAAAATCCCGGACCCACCACCCAGTCAAAGGGAAATTGCAGCCGCAGAAGCGTTAAAGCTGCTAGAAAAAGGAGTCATCCAACCGGTCCCCACAGACCAGATCGGATCCGGAAATTACTCAAGGTTCTTTTTAGTGCCAAAAAAGACAGGGGACCTGAGACCAATATTGGATCTCAGCAGACTAAACCAATCCGTCATGAAATCCAAATTCCGAATAGTCACGTTACAATCCATTCTCCCATTATTGGAGAAGGATGTTTGGATGTGCTCCATAGATCTCAAGGACGCCTATTATCACATACCGATACATCGGGCGTCCAGGAAGTATCTGCGCTTCAGCCTGGGAGACAGTCATTTCCAATTTTGTGCTCTGCCCTTTGGTCTCACCACAGCCCCCAGGGTGTTCACCAAATGTTTGGCAGTAGTAACTGCTCACCTGAGGAGTCTTGGATTCCAAGTGTTTCCCTATCTGGACGACTGGCTCCTGACTGCCACCACCAGTCATCTACTAATGGACAACCTCAAAGCCACCATCTCCCTGGGTGCTACCCTGGGAATTACATTCAATTGGTCAAAGTCTGTCTTGCTGCCCTCTCAGCGCATAAGGTTCATAGGAGCAGAGATAGACTCAAAATTGATGCGCGTTTTCTTCCTACGAAAGGATCCAAACTTTACAAGGCCAAGTTCAAGCCCTGCTTTCAAGATCCAAGGCCCCAGCCAGGATGGTCCTGCAAGTTTTAGGTTCGATGTCTGCCACGGTTCTTCTAGTTCCTCTGGCAAGATTGCACATGAGGATTCTTCAGTGGCTATTATCGACTCAATGGTCCTTTCAGGATCTTCCCTCAATCACCCCATTATGATTACAGAAACATGCAAACGGGACCTTCGCTGGTGGCTTCAGACATCCAATCTAAATCAGGGAAGTCCTTTTGTTATTCCCTCCAGTGGTCACCCTGACGACAGTTGCCTCCCAGACAGGGTGGGGGGGGGGCATTGTCTGGGCAGGTTAGTTCAGGGTTCCTGGCTTCCAGACGAAACTTTTCTCCACATCAATGTATTGGAGATGAGGACTGTACTTCTGTCCCTACAGGCCTTACACAAGTTTCTCCCTCAGGGCATTATCGCCATCCACACAGACAACATGTCGGTGGTCTGGTATCTAAACAAACAAGGAGGGACCAGATCTTACCCCTTTGCAGAGAGGCCATGAGGGTGTGGGAATGGGCTGTAGCTACCAGCCGTTTCTTAGTAGCGACCCACATTCGGAAATCAAATATATTGGCAGACAGATTAAGCAGGACAATTCTCTCTCCTCACGAGTGGTCCCTAAACGAAACAGTAGCAGCTCAGGTTTTCAGGAGATGGGGGACGCCGTGCTGCGACCTGTTTGCAACACCACAAAATACAAAGTGCAAAAGGTTCTTCTCCTTGACTCCACATCAGGGGGAAGCAGCTATGGATGCTCTAGCACAACCTTGGCCAACAGGGCTACTTTATGCTTTTCCTCCGATTCCACTTCTCTCCAAAGTCATTCAGAAAGCTTCTCAATTGGGGTCCACAATGATACTAATTGCTCCGCACTGGCCTCGTCAGGTATGGTTTCCCTACCTGAAGAAACATGCGGTGGACGATCCTTGGACTTTAGATCTAACTCCGGATCTGCTAATTCATCAGTCGGGACGGCAACACCAGTCCCTTCACACTTTGAAGTTGACAGCTTGGCTCCTCCACTTCCGACTTTAGTCAGAAATCACACATTAGACCCGGAAGTTATTCACATTTTATCTTGACCCACAAACCCACCACTAAGAAATTGTACCTCAGTAAGTGGAAGAGGTTGGCTATCTGGGCTCAACTCAGGGGCTTAGACCCTATCACTGCTCCAATCCCAGAGGTTTTGAAATTCTTAACATCCCTGTTTAATCAAGGATCTTCTGTCTCTACTATTAAAGTCCAACTAGCGGCTATCTCTAAATTTCACGAGTCCATGGATCCTCCGTTGATGAGCAGCAGATTATGCAAAACTTTCATTAAAGGTGCGGGGCTGTTAAGACCCCCAGTTTTTCATCCTGCGCCTCCGTGGGATCTTGATTTGGTGCTTCGTGCATTAACATCTTCCCCTTTCGAACCGGCTGCTACATGTGAGTTAAAATATCTGTCTTGGAAAACTGCCTTCTTAGTTGCAATTACCTCTACAAGAAGAGTTTCAGAGCTTCAAGCCCTATCTATCAAACCACCGTACTTGATTTTTCACAAGGATAGAGTATCACTTAGGCCTAATCCATCTTTTGTCCCAAAGGTCTGTCCTAATCTCTGTCTCCAACAATCTCTAGAGCTACCAGTTTTCTTTCCAAAATTCTCCAATGAAGCAGAATACACTCTCCATAAATTGGATGTTCACAGGCAATTGCGCTTCTGTTTAGACAGGACTCAGCAAATTCGTAAATCAGACCAGTTGTTTGTGTCCTTCTCAGACAATAAATTGGGTAAAACCATCACAAAAGCTACTATCTCCAAATGGATTAGAGATTGTATAACTCAGGCTTATTCCTCTTGAATAAGCAACTTACAACATCTATCAAAGCTCACTCTACCAGAGCTATGGCGACTTCTATAGCTTTTCATTCCAAGCTCGCTATTTCTGAGATTTGTGCTGCGGCTACTTGGTCCAATCCGCACACTTTCATTTCCCACTATAAATTGGATGTGGCATCTAAAGGGCGAGCATCATTTGGTTCCACGGTACTCAGGAGTGTTTTCCAGTGAGCCACCCAGGATTCAGGTGCTAGGGACGCTGTCCCATCAGTCAGAATGTAGGCGAGCTAGGATCACATAACATCTTTTAGTTATGTACTCACCATAACTTCAGATGTTTGGGATCCATCTCGCCTACATTCCTAATACCCACCCTCCTTCCCCTGCCTTGGAGATCAGAAGAGATTGAACGGTTTTGAGTTCTACTGTTTTTATCTTGTTTCATCTGACGATGTTATATAATCAGTGCGTGCATGTGTGCATGTATGCGGACAAACTAGATCTGGGGGACTGGTAGTGGTGCATCCTGGGATATAGTAAGCTCAGCCAATAAGAGACTTCGCTCTTTGGCATAAGCGTGCCGAGTCGGAGCCGAGGGATCGGCTCCGAACCATCAGTCAGAATGTAGGCGAGATGGATCCCAAACATCTGAAGTTATGGTGAGTACATAATTAAAAGTTTTCTCTTCCACCCTTATCTCCTTCTACTTCCCTTCCTGAATGAGCAAGTTATTGTTTCTCTGGGGTTGCTCTGGTTTTCCTGGAGGATTTCAGTTCTGAGAATCAGACATCCGTATATACAATGCCAGGAAGGTGTAAAGACTTTGCTATATTGGCTGGACATTAAGCTATCCTAAGTTTATGAAACAGTCATAAGTAGGCCGTCTACTGTTATGGTAAGATCTTACACAACTATATTATCCTTTCATTCATGTCTGTCCTATATGACAACCTTCCCACCATCGCTGTCCCCATCTTGTAAGAAGTGAAGGATTATCTGATTCTCCTAAGGACTTTGCTCCCTATCAGTATCTCACAACTAGTTTTTAGGAATCAACTGAAACCTGAGGTAAATCAGTAAACAAGTCCATTATGGGATGGAAAGTTCTTAAGGGACTTGAGGCTGTAGCACTGAGGTTTCCAGATTAGATCCGGTAAGCAGTTCCTATGTCATATTGGATGGACATAACCAAAATGATCTATCATTATGTAAAGTGCATATGTTTAGATGTGATGTTGTCAATCTCTCCTTTATTCTTACTGGTCGGTTGGATCCGATCCATTGGATCTGTCTCTAACATTGCAGAAGCTCGAGGCCTTCAGCTAAGCTGGTGGCCATTTTTCCATACCAATAATGCAACTCCCTAGCTACCTCAGATCTCATTTGCTGAGCAGTGAAGGAGCTTCCGAAGTTAGCTCTGGGCTAAGTGCTTTCTATATTTTATTCTCGTATTTTTATCTTTTCTATATTTTATAGCTAGTTTTACTGTTAATTAGTTGTTTCCGTTAGTTTATTGTTCATTGTAAAGTTCCTTACCTTATTTTCTGTATTCTTTTTTAGTGTGAGTGTTCCCTCCCGTGTTATTGCTCATTCTAGTTTGAGGACGCATAACTTACATCCATTTAAGTTAGAGGATGTTGTTCCTCTCCCATCCTTTTTCCTTTTAATTGTCTGTTTTAGTTAGAGGACAACTTAAAAAATAAGTTATTTTCTTGATCTCAACGTTTTCTCTCTCTTCTGGTGTGCTTGCTTGTGTGTGTCTGTATATTTCCGTGTTGATAGCTCATTATGTCACAAAAACAGGAAGGGAAACCGCTTGATTTCAAAAAATGTGAAAAATGTGGAAAGAAGATGCCCCTTAGTGATACACATACTTTGTGTGTGTATTGCTTGGGGCCTCTTCATCTTCAAGAGTCGTGCTCCGTATACCATGGCTTCAATCACAGAGCACTTATGGAATGTAAAACAAACTTATCTTAAAGCAACTATTAAAAAAAAAAACTTTTTCTGAGCAATCTCACCGGAGTCCTCTTCTAAATCTGAGAAGTCCATAAAATGTGCGTCTTCAGCTCCTAAATCCTCCTCTCAGCCAAGCCAAAAAACTCCTAGACTGTCTGTTCCAAAAGAACCCTTTGAGCAGACAGTCATTGCTGGATCCAACACTGTTTTGGAGCTGTTAGAACCCTCGGCTCTGACATCTTCGGCACCTACAGAACTACAATACTGGAGCTGTTCACCCTCCTTGGAACAGATGACTTTATGGTTCCCGTCTCCCCTTTTGACTAAGTCTAGGCCCCCAGGATTATCTACTCTGTCTACCAGGAGTTTGTCCAATGAAGATGTGGATAGGGTTGTACAGAGGCTGTTAAAGACACCATCCCTGACCAAACTGTTATTACATCTAAATCCAAAGGAATTGGATCAGACACAGTCCTCCCCTTTGGCACCTGTTCCTCCTCCAATCCATCCCTTGATTTCAGAGCCAGAAGACTCCGACATCCAGCCTGTGTCTGTATTAGCTTTGGGACATTCAGCTTCCTTGGATCTGATATCTACCCTGAGCATTTCCCTCCAGTCAGAGCAGGAGACCTCTAGGAGCCGACACTTTCTGGTCAGATCCTCAGAGCTGGTTTGGATGTCTCCAAATCCGACCCTGCCTCTGGGGGCTTCGGCGTGGTGAGTTCAGCTCCTACCTCAGCTTCAGAGCTTCTGTCTCCTGTGCCAGAGATGCCTTCAGCTCTTACAACTTTTTTATCGGATCCAGGGAGTTCTTTAGAGCTGAAGTGGACTGCATCCGATGTTATGAGAAAGGTTTTGACACCATCTCAGTCTAAGACACAGCCTTTATCGGATCTTCCTCCCAGATCTGGACATGTGTCTTTGTCCTCTCATGTAACCCCTCCACAGGATCGCAGAGACCCCAGGCCTCAGGATGTCAACAGCGGACTCCTCCCCTTCTGAAACCTTCCTAGATTATTCCACTGAGGAGGTCCTGTGGAAGAAGACCTGCAAGATGAAGCATCTTGACTCCCCGAGGAGTCTGCCATATCAGATACAGACCTCAATGATGCAGAAGGGTCCCCACGGTCACCTCCTGCAGATGTCTCCTTTGGAGACATCCTCAAAATCTTAAAGCAGAGAGACTATTGGCAGTTCACATCCCCTTCAGCTAAGGAGTCAGTTTACCTGAAGGCATTCAGGTCTCTTGGGTGACCCTCTTCCAATGAGCTTATGGATTTAATCTCTCGGAAGACTTGGGAGATCCCAGATTCCATAGAACCTACTCCTAGGAGGCCAAGTAAATACATTACTACCCCAAAAAACAAGGCATTCTTAACTAAAGGTGTGGCAGTTGAAGCCATGGTCGTGGTGGCAGCCACTAAAAAGGAACTATCTGAGACAAGTTCCTCTATCCATCCTCCGAATACGGATTTTAGGCCATGGATAGGTATGGGAAGCATGTCTTTTCATCAGCGACCTTTACCTTTCTGTCTCTGAACTACTTTACCCATTTTACCAGATTGCAGAGGGACCTGTTAAAGGAACTTACAGACTCCCTCCAAGAAGTTCTAGCTGATGCAGCGGCAGATAAGGTCAATGCTCAGCTCACTACCCTCAATTCGGTTGTAAACTCTTCCATGAGGTTCATATCTTATGCATCAGATGGGACAAGTAGGGCTGCAGGTTCAGGTATTGCTATTAGGAGGCAGGCCTGAATGCACCTTTGCAATGTTGCAGAGCCTTTCAAGTCTTCCTTCGTTAATGCCCCTTTTGATGACTCTTCTCTTTTGCAGCCTAAAGTAAAAGAAACACTCACCAGGTGTGAACAGGAGGGCAAGACCTTGTCTGCCATTGGAGTATGTTTTTTCACACCTACCAGACCCTTTCCCAAGGGTCAGAGGCATAGTGGGAAGATATGGTTCAGAAAAACCCAGAGGTCTTTCCAAGACACACAGGGTGAAAGTTCTCACAGGGCAGAGGGGGAACAACAATGGAAGACGCTGTCCACGTGTCAGGGGAGGCCCGCAAAATCAGGGATCTAGAGAATCTTTATTTGGTGGGCCTTTTCAGTGCTCCTGAAGGAGTGCCTGATTGCTTGCCTCTAGAGGCAGTCAGGGGGGTGATTGCTTCTGCACCAAGAAACCTGGCAAAGGATAACAACCAACAAGTGGGTGCAGAACATAATAATATCCAAAGGATATGTCATTCCCTTCTCCTACCCCGTTCCCATAAACAAGTCAGTTTCAGATGTTCCACCTAGTCAAAAGGAACATGCAACCTTAGAAATTTAAAAGTTGCTAAGGAAAAGAGTCATCCAAGAACTCCCTGCAGACCAGAGAGTATCCAGAACTTACTAAGATTCTTTTTAGTTCTAAAGAAAACAGGGGACTGGAGACCCATCTTGGATCTCAGCAATTTGATCACATCTGTCAAAATAACCAAGTTCTAGATGGTAACACTGCAGTTAATACTTCCATTTCCAAAAAAAGACAATTGGATGTGCTCCACAGACTTTCAGGACGCGTACTACCACACTCGGATGGACAGGCAATCCAGGAGGTACTTGCGCTTCTAGCTAGGAGCCAGTCACTTCCGGTTTTGAGCTCTGCCCTTTGGTTTCACTACAGCTGCCAGAGTATTCACCAAGTGTATGGCAGTAGCGGTGGCTCACCTGAGATGCAGAGGATTCTGCGTGTTTCCATATCTGCATGACTGGCTCATCACTGCCCAGACCAGGCATCTTCTGCTACGAAGCAGGGACTACACTCTAAAACTCTGTTCCTCTATAGGGATTACCATAAATTATGAAAAATATGCTCTACAGCCATGTCAGTCCTTGGTTTTCATAGGAGCGTAGATAGACACAAAAAATATGACAGCAAAACTTCCACAAGACAGAGTACACGACCTTCGACATTATGTAAGAATGCTGATCAGGAAGAAATGAGCTTCTTCAAACTAGTTCTCCAAGTTCTCAGAAAAATGGTAGCTTCAGTTGTTCTAATTCCTCTAGCTCGGCTTCACATGAGAATCCTTCAATGGTTACTTTCGAGACAATTGTCAATCCTAGATCTTCCAATGACACACAAGGTCATGATAACTGATTCATGCAAAAAGGACCTACAGTGTTGGATACATTCTCTTAGGTTCATAGGTTCATAGGTTTATACTAGGCTAACTGCCCTAGGGCATTTATAAGCCTAGCCCAAAGTTATGTGGCTTATGCCGCCCCTTATGTTAGAAATACTGTGCCCATTAGTTTGTTGTGCCTCTGTCCAGTAGTGACACAGAGATGATTCCCGGGGTAAACCTACGATCTCCCATCCACCGGTCAAGATTTCTCTTGAACAGAGCCAGCGAGGTGCTCTGCCTCACATGGACCGGGATTTTATTCCACAGCATGGGGAGTCTCTGGGTGATAAATCTATCCCTCCAGCACATCCTATTTATATCCGTGCTAAGGTTTAAGTCTCTTGCTCTAGTGGTTTTGGTGGATTTGGATTTTTTGGAGCATGTCCATTAATTCCGGGTTGGTCATGGCCTTGTATGTCAGGCACAGGTCGCCTCTGAGCAGACGGTATGCAACTGAATAGAGTTGGAGTTTCTTCAGTCTGGCAGCATATGACAGGTTTTGGAGTCCCTTTATCCTTTTGGTGAGGAATTTTTGGGGTCTCTCCAATTGCTGCAGGTGTCGGGTGAGATACATCCCGAATGGGACATTGTACTCGATCATTGGTCTGATAAGTGAAGAGTACAGGGGAACAATGACCTCACTTGATCTGGATGTGAATCCCTTCATGATCAGGTGGGCAATGTAGAAGGTCTTTCGAACCACTTTAGCAACGTGAGCGTCAGAGAGGCCACTGTCAACCTGGGTCCCCAGGTCCCTGATAACCTCTTCTGTGCTTAGTGGGTTGCCACCTATATGGTAGCTTGGGGTTACCTTGTTTTTCCCGAAGGGTATGACTATACACTTTTTTGCATTTAACTTCAGGCCATGGCTCTGGCACCAGCTATCAGTTTCCGTGAGACCCCTCTGAAGGATGTCTGTGTCCGATGTACTATCCACTATGGCACCCAGTTTGCAGTCATCCGCAGACTTTGTCAGCCATAGTCCTCCTATGTTTGTCTGTACTTCTGAGAAGTAGATGCCGAACAATAGGGGGCCAAGGACTGAGCCCTGTGGGACTCCACTTGTAACCAGCTTGGAGTCTGACATGGCTCCAGCAACTCTAACCCTGTGGGTTCTGTCCTTTAGCCAGTTTGCAACCCATCTTGTGACATATGGGTTGCAATCTTCTGATATCTCAGGGCCATTCCTTTATTCCCCATCAACCCCAAGCCACAGTGACCATGGAAGATTCCTAGGTAGGGTGTGGGGGGGCATTATCTGGTGAAGACAGTTCAAGGCACCTGGCAAGAACATGAGGCACACTTGCACATAAACATCCTAGAGATTAGAGCAGTGCTTTTAGCCTTGCAAGCATTTCAAGACATTTGTCCTCTAGGAACAATAGCAATTCAATCAGACATGTCTGTAGTGTGATACATAAACAAATAAGGAGGAACCAGATCATACCCCCTTTGTCAAGAAGCCCTGAGGGTCTGGCAATGGGCAATGACCTCCAACCATTTCTCATAGCAACACACATCCCGGGGAAGTCCAACGTAATTGCAGACAAGTTGAGGAGAACCATTTTATGGCCATATGAGTGCTCCCTCAGTCAGAAAGTGGCGGACATCATCTTCCAAAAATGGGGCCAGCCTTGCTGTGATCTCTTTGCTTCACCCACCAATGCTAAATGCAGCAGCTACTTTGCTCTGATCTCTCCTGTGGGGGAGACACCAAGGGATGCACTTGTTCACGATTGGCCCCTGGGACTTCTTTATGTTTTCCACAATACCTTTATTCCCCAAAGTCTTACAGAAACCAAGCTCATTGGAGACCACAATAATCCTAATTGCTCCCATTAGCCTCTCCAAATCTGGTTTACCTTTCTTCTGCCTCATGTGTGGGAGGGAACATGAATTCTGGACCTGGCTCTGGACCCATTGACTCACCTGTCAGGAATGGTTCATCCCACTCTAAACAGTCTCAAACTAACAGCTTGGCTGCTCCAGTTCCCCTGATCACCAGGTTTCCTCTCCTCTCCAGTTAAACCCATTTTATCTTCCTATAAAACATCTACATGAAAGTTATACAAAAGTAAATGGAAGAAATTTGTAACATGGTCCAACATTAATCAGATAGACCCCTTTACTGCCCCCATACATTCTATTACAGAATTTTTCTCAAAGCTTTTCAATGAAGGAGCTGCTGCAGCTACTATTAGGGTTCAGCTGACAGCAATTTCAGATTTTCATAATCCTGTCAGACTTTGTAAAGCATTCCTCAGAGGAACTACAATGATACAACCTCCATACAAAAACCCAACTCCACCTTGGGATTTGAATTTTGTGTTGTCAAAGATTGTCTCCCCCCTTTGAACTATCTCCTACTTGCAAATTAAAGTATTTTTCATGGAAAACTCTTCTATTAGTAGCTATTACTTCAGCATGGAGCATTTTTGGAGTTACAATCCCTGTCTGGCAAGCCTCTATACCTAATTTTTCACAAGGACAGAGTTTCTTTATGCACTAACCCCTCCTTTTTACCTAAGGTTGTATCAGAAAGTAACCTCAACCAATCTATTGAGTTGCCGGCTTTCTTCCCAAATTTTCAAAATAAAGGGGAATATTATTTGCATCTTTTGGACATTCACAGACAGTTATGTTTCTACTTGCACAGGACTTCAGAAATCAGGAAGTCAGATCAACTTTTTATTTCTTATTCTGATGTTAAAAAAGGCCAACCAGTCTCCAAGGTTACCTTATCCAAATGGCTTTCACAATCTATATCTTTCATATACAATTCTAACAACAAGACTATTTCTAACCTTATCAAAGCTCATTCCACCAGGTCAGTGGCCACTTCTGCAGCCTTTCAATCTAGATTATCTTTGGATAACATCTGTGCTACAGCGACATGGGCAAAAACCACATACCTTTAGTACTCGTTACAAATTGGATTTGACCTCTAGGAGTATCGTTACAAATTAGATCTGACCTCTAGGAGTAGAGCATCCTTTGGTTTTATGGTTCTGACGAATATTCTCCCATGAGCCACCCAAGAATCAGGTAGCTAGGGACATGGTCCCACCAGTGAGAATAAAGGTGAGATTGACAACATCATATAAAGAAGTTATGTACTTACTATAACGATCCACGTGCATTGTCCATCTCGACCTTTATTCTCACAACTCACCCACCATACCCCCTGCCTATACACCTGGGAGACTGAGTAGTTCTAATTGGATTTTTATAGGACTTTACAGCCTCAGAAATAATGTGTAGCTTGATTCTTATTTACGTACACACATGTATATATATATATATATATATATATATATATATATATATATATATATATATATATACATGTAAGTAGTATACAAAAAGCTATCCACCTTATCACTGCTCTAGGGCAAACAAGATCTGAGGCTGCATTGTGGGTAGGGAAAAATGCCCATGAGCTTAGCTGAAGGCCTCAACCTTTTGCAATGGCCAAGACCCACCAGTGAAAATAAAGGTCAAAATGGACAACACACATGGAATGTTATGGTAAGTACATAAGTTATTTTTTTTGGGGGGGGGGGCTATAAATTGCTATATGTTTATGATAAAATACCAAGGTGAGGTCACTAAACCAAGATCACGATCCAAGACACTATAAATGAAGGAGTAGGTAACCAAGGTTAACCAAACAGCTTTCAGCATGAGTAGGCATCGATGCAGCCATAGCATGGTGGACATCTACAGCTGGACAGCAGTGTCTAAGATGGGAGACATGCATGAAGAAGGAAACACTGGAATTAGTTAAACAGATGTTTCAATCATCAGTTCATAACTACAGCAAGAATTCAAGCATTATTTAAAGTTGTGAACCTTCTATAGATCATAAACCAAGGTGGACTAGTACATACACAAGAAGGCTTTTGAGGAAAAAAGTAGCTTGGCATGGTGACGGAGGACAAGAGAGGAAGCAAGGTAAGGGAAAGGTAAAGACATCTCCTTCCACCTAAAACTCCCTCTGCAGTACTGACTACTCACTGCCACTTTCCTTCTTCCCTTCCTGTCCTTCATTTCCTCAGGTGGACCGAAGACTGACCTTTTACAAGGTTGCTTGGGTCCAAGTGACACGACCATTGAGAAGTTACCATGGTGTCACAGTTGTACAAAGCAGAATTTTTTTATCAGCTTGATCATTGCGTAGGGTCCATTGTATCATAGTAGTAAAAGAAGTTGTTTACCACTACCTTTTTTGTGGGGAATAACCCCTGTTTTCCTTACACCTTGCAGATTCTGGCAGACTGTAGAGCAACAAAGCATGTTCCCATGATCCAACAAGTGAAGTGGTTCTTCTTTCAGTTATTTCAGGTACTGAAGAAGGTTGTCACATGGAGACTAGACCTTTCTGATCTGCCCAAATCACAGATGTGAAGAAGTTCAAAATTCTTATCCTGTATTGTTTTTGTCCACTGTTGCTGTGCAAGGGTGTCTTTCTGGCCACTCTGGATGTGAATGATGCCTGTGTGCATGTTCACAGGTTCATAGGTGTTTACTAGGCTAAAGACTACAAGGGCTTTTTAAGCCTAGCCATGCATCCCATATCTCTGACAAGTTCTGATACCCTTAATAAGTGTAAGCAGGGGCCTGGGAGATGAACCATTTACAGGTTGCCTGTGTCCATTAGAGATATAGGTGCCAAACCAGGGGTGAATTTCGTGTTCCCCATCCAGTTGTCCAAGTTGCACTTGAATTAGGTTAGGGAGGAACTCTGCTTCACGTGGTTGGGGAGCCTGTTCTATAGATAGGGTAGTCTGTGAGATACATACCTGCCTCTCCAACAGGTCCTATTTATATCACAAACAAGGTTTAAGTCTTTAGAATGGATAATTCTGGTGTGGTTTCTTTTGTGGATATGCAGGAGGTCCATCAGAGTGAGGTCTGATAATGCCCTGTATGCCAGGCATAGATCTCATCTCAAAAGCCTGTAGGAGACAGAATACAGGGATAGGGCCTTGAAGCGGTCTGCATAGGACATTTTACTTACACCCTGTATTGTTTTAGTGAGGAACCTCTGTGGACATTCCAGTTGTTGGATATGCCTGTTAGGTACATACCAGAAGGGACATTGTACTCAATGAAAGGTCTGATGAATGCCAAATATGATGGAACAATGACGTCCTTGGACTTAGATGCCATACCTTTATTCATAAGTTGTGAAATATAGAATGATTTACTCACTACTGCAGACACATGATGGCTAAAGTATAGATTACTGTCTATGTGTGTCCCTAAGTATCTGACTATTGGGTCAGCTCTAAGGAGTTTGTTGTCAGTATGATAGTTACTGGCAGTGGATGACCTTCCAAAGGATACTATTATGCATTTTCTGACATTTAGTTTTAGTCCATGGCTCTGGCACCAGTTATTTGCCTGTATCAGCCCCTCCTGGAGAACATTTGTGTCAGTATGAGATTCAATGACAGGGTCTAATTTGTAATCAAATTTAGTCAGCCAAAGACCGCAGACATTGGCCTTGACTTCAGAGAAGTAAATGCCAAAAAGGAGCAGTCAAAGGACTGATCCCTGAGGGACTCCACTTGTGGCTGGCCACTTTGTAGAAGTAGACTCCCTAATTCTAACTTCCTGGGTCCTATATCTGTGAGCCAGTTGGCTATCCACCAGGTGACATACAAGTTTGTACCTAACCTGTTGAGTTTGTCAAAAATACCCAAGTGGGATATTGTGTCAAATGCCTTGGCCAGATCAAGGTAGGCAGTGTGAACCATTTTCCCTCATTCATTGCTTTGATTACCTTCTCAAAGAAGTCCACCAGGTTGAGTAGGCATGATCTACCCTTGACAAAACCAAACTGGGTTGGGTTCAGTGTCTGGAGGTTTACTATATATCTGTTGATCATTTCCCTGATACTTCTTTCTATGGCTTTACATATAAGACTAGTGAGACTAATGGGTCTGTAGTTTCCAGGGTGTGCAGATGGCCCACCTTTATGCAGAGGGATGACTGTTGCTGTTCTCCATTCATGAGGCATGAAACTTGTTTGGAAGCTGCAGTTAAATAGTAATTCCAGCGGCCCTGATAGGTCATGTTTCATGCCATTTAGAAGGCATCCTGGGATACTGTCTGCTCTCATCGATGCAGTGTTCTTTGTCTTAGAGGGAGCATTAAGGACCTGTTCCCTAGTGATAATAGGGAGAGTTATATTTGATGGTATTTCCTGAGGGAAGGTTGAGGTGGGAGATGGGTAAAGTTGGAGCTGAATTTATCAGCCAGGAGGTTTGCTACATCTTCTGGCTCACTATAGGTGGCTCCATGTATAATGAGTTCTGCACACAATTGTGTATTGCCTTTGAGGTTGCGGACACAGCTAAAGAATGCTTTGTGGTTCTACTTGGCCTCGGAGGGCAAACGTACCTCAAATTTTACTTTGGTAGACTTTATTTGTCCTCTGAGTTCTTTGCTTAGTTTGATGAGAGTGATTTTACCCTGCTGGGTGCTGCACCTCCTAATTTTTGCCATGATTTTCTTCCTTCTGTTATACAGCCCATTCATTTTCTGACTCCATCAGGGGGGCTTGTTTTTTGAGTTAGTTCTATACTTCTTCCTAGTGAGTACAGCTGCCTCCATGCAGCTATTAATATGCTTGTACAGGGTTTTTGTGAATAGTTCTGCATAGGCAGCAGTGTTCTCAGGGTTTATGGGGGGGGGTTGAAATTTCACCAGGTTATCATTATATAGTAGGAGGTTAGCCTTAGAGTAGTTCCTGAATATTCCAGGTTTAGCTTGTGGTCCAGGTTTTATTTTTACTTCAAAGGCAACCATTTTGTGGTCTGACCTTACCAGGGTAGGCATTACAGTAGGGGGTGTGCAGCACTCTCTTACATTAGTGAGGGCCAGATCCAGTATGGTTGCACCCCTAGTTGGTGTATTGACTCTCCGGTCCAGGGAGTTTGTGTTTACAGAATCCTGGAATCTCTGTGCATGTACTTTTGATGTCATGTAGGATTCCCAGTTAATAGTAAGGTAGTTAAAGTCACCCATGAATATGGTATTGGGTTGGATGGTTAGTGTTTCTAATAAGTTTAAATACATGGTATGGGTTTCCTGGGTCATGGGGGGACCTATATCGTGCAAGTAAGTGGTATTGGATTTTGCCTATGGTGATTTGAACATGGAGCAGCTCAAGGGCATTATCCTGTTTGATCAGCCTTGAGGTATATTTATTTTTTATGTAAATAGAGACACCACCCCCTTTAGTCCCTGTCTGTGTAGTAGCTGGTCTAAATGTGTGGAAGGCATTATAACCTTGCACTGTTGGTGTGCTCTCCATGGCTTTAAACCATGTCTCAGTGACCACACAAATGTCAGCATTCTCTAGTGTGAAGAGAGCTTTTATGGAGTGGAGTTTTTTGTTTAGACTCCTAGCATTGAGCAGGAATACCTTTTCATTTTGTTGCTTTTGATTTGCTATGTCAGAAGTACACTTTGTCTAGTTCAGAGTCAAGGGAGGACTACTAGTAATTAACCTTTTTTCCCTTCAGGCTCTCCACCAGCCCTAGAGCCATTACCAAATGCCTAGCTCCTATGTTTGCTCACTTCATAGGTTCATAGGTAGGTACTAGGCTATTGGCCCTAGGACCTATATAAGCCTAGCCAAAAGGTACCCTGGCTTTCACCATCCAAGAAAATTATTTTCCTGTGCCACCGTCAAGCAGAGCCACAGAAGTGATCCCCGGGGTGAATTTCCTATCTCCCATCCAATCATCAAGATTTTTCTTGAAGAGTGCTAATGAGGAGCTTTGTTTTATATAGATAGGTAGTTTGTTCCAGAGTATGGGAAGTCTCTGGGACAGGAAACTATCCCTCTAGCATGTTCTGTTTATTGCGGTGACAAGGTTTAGGTCCCTAGAGCATGTAGCTCATAGGGATTTCTTTAAGTGGAGCATGTCCAACAGCTCTGGGTTTAACATAGCTTTGTGTGTTAGGGAGAGATCACCTCTGAGTAGGCAATATGCGATGGAGTAAAGCTGCAGTTTTTTGAGACGGTCTGCGTAGGACATCTGTTTGAGGCCGGTAATCCTCTTTGTGAGGTATTTCTGCGGCCTTTCCAGTTGTTGTAGATGTCTTGTGAGGTACATACCAAAAGGGGCATTGTACTGTATAATGGGTCTAATGAGTGACGAGTAGTGGGGAACAATGACCTCTTTTCCCCTGGATGAGAAACCTTTTGTGATGAGGTGTGCCACGTAGAAGGATTTCCTGACTACTAAAGCGATGTGATTATCAAAGGAGAGACTACTGTCCACCTGTGTCCCAAGGTCTCTTATTACACTTTCGGTGTTAAGTAGACTACCGCCTATGTGGTAGTTCATGGGTACAGAGTTTTTACCAAAAGGGATGACAATGCACTTTTTGGCATTGAGCTTGAGGCCATGGCTTTGACACCAAGCATCTGTCTCTGTGAGGCCCTTTTGTAGGATGTCCACATCTTTTGGAGTTTTGATTATGGCTTCTAGTTTGCAGTCATCTGCGAACTTCATTAGCCAAAGAGCTTCTGTGTTAGTCTGTACTTCAGAGAAGTAGATACCAAATAGGAGAGGACCCAGGACTGAACCCTGTGGTACTCCACTTGTCACTGGTCTGAAGTTGGATTTGGAGTCTGCTACTTTCACAGTGTGGGTTCTGTCAGTGAACCAATTGGCAACCCATCTTGTGACATAGGGATTTATACCTAGTTTAGTGAGTTTATCTATAATTCCAAAGTGGGGGATGGTGTCGAAAGCCTTGGCAAAATCTAGATTGGCTGTGTGAACCACCTTACCCTCATCTACGGCTTTGGTATCTGCTTCACAGAAGTCTATCAGGTTTAGGAGACATGATCTGCCTTTTACAAACCCAAACTCGGTGGAGACCTGAGTTTGGAGATTACCAATGTCATTGTTTATAAGTTCCATGCTGATACGTTCCATAGCCTTGCAGACCAGGCTTTTTAGGCTAATGGGGCGGTAGTTTCTGGGGTCTGTGGGGGCTCCCCCTTTGTGGAGTGGGATAACCATCACTGTGCGCCATTCAGTGGGCACATAGCCTGAGGTGAGGCTATGATTGAACATGGTAATTAGGTGGGGTGCCAGTTCGTTCTGTAGTTCATGTAGAACACAGCCTGGGATGTTGTCAGGTGCCATGGATGCTGTGTTCTTGGCTTTGGATAGTGTGTTTTTTACCTGTGCAGCCGTGATTACAGGAACTTTGCATTCTTCTGGTATAGAGATGGGCCCTTTAGGGGATGACAAGGGGGGTAAAGTTAGCACTGAACCTATCTGCCAGGATGTTGGCAATATCAGTTGGTTCTGTATATTTAGTGCCATTGTGCTGTAACTCAGAGCAGATCTGAGTGTTGCCATTGAGATTCTTGACATAGCTATAGAATGCTTTGTGGTTGTCTTTAGAGTCAGTGGCGATTTTGTTTTTGTAACTAGCTTTGGAGGATTTTATGAGGGATCTCAACTTCTTACTGAGGCTGACCAGGGAGTTTCTCCAATCATGGGATTTTACTCTTTTTTGCAACAGTTTCTTCATTCTGTTGTAGAGTTTGTTTATGGCAGGGGACCACCATATTGGCTTCCTTTTTTGGAGGATAGCATCTTGATTCTGTTAGGGATTGCACAATCCATGCACTTGTGTAAGTGCTTATAAAGTGCATTAGTGTAGGATTCAGTAGTCATACCTCTATTGTCCATCAGCATGGGTGTCGTGAAATTTCCCACTTCTGTCTTACGAAGCGTGAAGTTGGCTTTGGAGACATTTTTTACTGTGGTTTCCCTAATGGGAGGTGAGGGAGGGATGTGTTTGTCTAGGGTGATTAGCTTGTGGTCAGGTCTGACCAACGAGGAATTGACCTCTGGTGTGGAGCACCGGTTGCCCATGTTGGTAATAACCAGGCCTAGGATATTGCTGCCCCTAGTGGGGGTGTGGATAAGTTGATCCAAGGCATTGGAATTTATGAATTCCAGAAAATGTTGAGCACAAGAGTCGGTACATGAGTAGTCTTCTCAGTTAACCACTTGACAGCAAAGAAGATATTTGATTTTTAAGTGGACAACTGATCCAAATGCCCTCACTACCAATAAGAGGGAGGACACTGGCATTAACAGTGTCTACTTTTATCATGCTGGGGTTCTCTTGTCAACCTAGTAAGCTCAAACCAGGAAGGTATTCTTGGCGGCTCTGCTGGTCAGCTCTTCCTCCCAAAGGGGAGTGTCCTGATGCAGAAGTCATTCTGTCTACACTTGAGCAAGGCTCATGGTTTCCAGGCCAGGGAGTTGTTAAGGGTATTGGACCACTTATCAGCATTCATCATCATGGCACTACTAATCCATTGACATATGAGAAAACTTCAATAGTATCTGAGGAGAAAGCTTCACTAGCATCTGAGGAGTAACATTCATCCCCTCTGTTAATTTATTGCACCCTTCACTTCCATAAGAAAATAATTCCTGTGGTGGTCTGCAGAAATGGACACTGGGCAAGGTTTCCTTGTTTTGCCTCCCCCCAAGATGACGGATTTTAATGGTGGAAGCCTTGGATGCTGCCTGGGTGTCTCTCACTCACTTGTTTCAGAATAAGTAACTCCTGGACCAGGACTGTCTGAACTAGACATTTAATTATGAAGAAGATATGATAGTCCTAAGGCTCATCATTGGAGGGTAATGGACAATAAATAGTGTGCTACATTAACATGCAGAGTCACACATCCATGCTAGCTTTGTAGTTTTATGATGATGGTGTGGTAGAGTGCAACCCAGCAAGGTTTACACCTTCAGACCACTTACATTCCTTCTGACTAGAATATGTTAGTGGACACTGAGCAGTTTGTGTGTCAACAACTATGAGTGGGAATTGTCAGGTATTTAGAAACGTAAGAAAGGTTGGAAAACCCTTGTTGAATCTATTCACTTCAGATTTTCTGATCCCAGCTCCTCATTTGCATGGCCAAGACCAAAGGTGCCTTTAGCATAACTTGAAAAAGAGTCCTGTTTCATTCTTCCACCCACCCCCTTTCATCCCAAGTGTAGACGAAGTAAAGAAGGAACAATGAATGTTCATCGTGTTACACTGCTGTAGTCATTACAATTGGGGTTATCCTGCCGTCAGGTGGTCCCGCAGTCGGCCAGAGTTCCAAAGTCTTGGTCCGGCGTAGGTTGCTGTCGCCTCCTCCCTGATGTCATTGCGACAGGGGTATATAAGATGCAGCCAACGCCATTTTCTTCAGTCTTTCTTGCCACCAGTGCCCGAAGCAAAAGCAGTTCGCAAGTGCCGGTCGGCCGTCTCCTGAGATTTTCATTCCGAATCCAGAACTGAAGTCTTCTACAAAGCTAAGTACCCCATTGGGGAAACTTTTTCTTGCCTCAGACCAATGTCAGTAAAAGTTAATAACTGTATTTCCTGTGGGAAGCAAATACCTCATAAGGATTTCCATTCCTATTGTATCCCATGCCTAGGCCCTGACCACGACATTACTGGTTGTCGGTTTTGTGCTAGGTTTAACAAGCACACTATTAAACGTCGGTTTGAGTTTGTCCGACATTATTTTGGTAGAAAATTCAATTATAACATGCCGTCGGAACTTCCGACGACTGGAATACACAAAAAGCGCAAAGACAAGGATAGGCATCTGAGGCCCAAAACTGACGACGAAGCCTCTTCTAGGCCAGTCACTGGTTCTCTGGTTTTCAGCGAGGCGCCTTCGCAACCCCTGATGACCGCTTCTGTAGAACCACAAGCCACCTCTGACTCCCATGTGTAGATGGCTGGGCCTTCGGACGCACAAGCTCTTCAGCCTACCGAGACTAACCTTTCAGAGAGATCCGGAGTAGATGAGCAACCCACAGCTACAGAGGGTGTCTTCAGACCTACTCAGTTAAGCATTAAACCCTCAGCTAAGTCTAAGCCTCTTTTAAAGTCAGGGCAACAAATACAGCATTCTCCAGGACAGGCCTCCATGCCTAATAAACAAATGCTCAAAATGGCCGAAGACCTAATTACTCTGATCAAGAGGTCCCATCCCCCTCCTGATAAAAGGCCTAGACAGGATGCAGACTATGACTCATCCGACCAGGTGTCCATCTCTTCTGATTCATCCTCAGACCTAGGATACTCTTTACCCCCTTATGAGGATTCTGATGCTGAGGAATCTATTCCATCAGCCTCACCACCTGAGGACTACTCCTTTGGGGAAACCCTACATACCATGAGGGAGCATTTTCACTGGGAAGGCCAGGATTACTCAGAATCCAAGAAAAGGCTCAGAGACTTCCTTTTATTACCTCAACACAGACCCCTTGCTATTCCGCCAGTGTTAGATATTGTGGATGATGTTTATACTGAATCCATCTTAAATCCCGATTCCTTACCTCCAGCCCCTGTTAAACCTGACAGATACTACAGAGTCCCTGACTCACATAAATTTCTGTATAAAAGCCCTGTCGCTGACCCTGAAACTATTTCTCAGGGACCCAAAGGAGTTAAGGCCTCATCAACCAAGAATCCAGTTCCCTCTGACATAGAGATTCCAGAGCATTAGACAGATGGGGAAAGAAAGTATATACGTCTGCAACTTTAGCAATGAGAGCCTTAAATTGCCAGTTTCACATGCTAAAATATCAGCAATTTTTACTGTCTCAGTTAAAACAAAAAATGCTTTCAGAATCAGATCCTCCTAATTTTAAAGAAATGCAGGATTTATTGCATGCAGCTGAACAAGTGGGAAAGCATACTTTGCAATGTGGTTTTGATTCTCTAGAGGCCTCCTGCAGAGCAACAGTTACATGCTCTGTCATTAGAAGACATGCTTGGTTAAAAGAATACGTTACCAGATCATGTTAAAGCAAAATTATTGGATGCACCCTTGCAGCAGGATGTGTTATTTGGAGTTAAGGCAGAAGAGGTATTAAAGAAAATGGAGGATAAGGCAAAATCTATGCAAACGGTGAAGGATTTCTTACAGGTTCAGCCTCCTAGATTTAGCAGAAACTGACGAACTAAGAATTGGTCCTTTCCAATTACAGACAGACCTCAAAGGGGAAGATACAGATGTCCAAAGGTAGAGGTCACACACAAGGTCCTTACAGGCCTCGACAATGGGTTACATCAGGCCAGAAAGAAGGGGAAGACAGGCCACAACCATATAAAAAGCAGCTCCAATGACTTCCCACTACAGCTGCCAAACAAATCCTTCTTGGCAGCCCCCTTGGGAGGAAAACTGGCACTCTTCTACCACAACTGGCAAGTGATCACCAAAGACAAATGGGTTCTCAACATTGTATTTCAAGGTTACAGGTTCCACTTTCACACTCTGCCAAGGTTAAAAGGAATGCAAAATCTGCCACCAAATCAATGGGCAGAGGCTCAAAAACAAATTACAGCACTCATGGATATGAGAGCTATTCAAAAGGTACCATCACAGGAGCAAGGACAAGGGTTTTACTCAAGACTCTTTCTGGTACCCAGAAAGGACAAAGCCTGGAGGCCCATTCTGGATCTTTCATCTCTAAACACTTAGGATGTTCCGAAATTCAAAATGTTGACATTACAGCAGCTTCTTCCCATGCTGGGCAAGAAAGCTTGGCTCGTGACTTTGGACCTCAAAGAGGCATACCTGCATGTCCCTATCAGACAAAACTGCAGAAGATACCTCAGATTCATAGCTGGTTCAAAGCACTACCAATTTTCTGCACTGCCCTTTGGCTTATCTACTGTGCCCAGGGTCTTCACAAAGTGCCTGGCACCAGTAATTGCATTTTGCAGACAGAAAGGAATTCAAATTTATCCGTACCTGGACGGCTGCCTGATTCAAGCAGAGAGCAAGGACATTCTTCTAAAGCATCTGGCATTTGTAAAAAAGTTATTAAGTTGCCTGGGGTACACAGTAAATGAAAAGAAATCAAAACTAGTGCCCTCACAAGAGATAATATTCCTGGGTGCCAGCTTAAATACAATGGCCCAGATGGCTTATCTCACGCCAGACAAACAAGGACAACTGACTCAATACTTTCAATTGATGGCAACAAAGACCAAGCTCCCTGCAAGAAAAATTCTGCAGGCCTTGGGTTACATGGCATCCTGCATACTACTAATTCCATATGCCAGACTGCATATGAGGAAACTACAATAGTACCTAAAGAATGCATGGTCTCAACACTGTCAAAGTTTGAAAACAGTTATACCACTAATTCCTTGCCTTCAACAGGAGTTTCAATGGTGGGGTCAAGCTTGTCACCTCAACAAGGGACAACCTTTTACACAACCCACAGCCAGGTAGACACTGACAACAGATGCATCAGATTATGCCTGGTGAGCACACATGGCAGGTAAATGTATTCAGGGCACATGGCCCGCAGAACAAAGGCATCTTCACATCAATCAAAAAGAGATGCTAGCTGTACAAAATGCCCTTATAGCTTTCAAGGACCTGCTGCATCCAGGACAACTACTACTAAAGACAGACAACACCACAGTTATGTGGTACATAAACAAGCAACTCCTACCCCCTCTGCAGACAAGCTATGACCTTATGGAATACAGCTATAAATCTTCAAGTTCATTTGCAAGTGCAATTCCTGCCAGGAAAGAAAAACACACTGGCTGGCGACTTAAGCAGAAACATCACGGATACCCATGAATGGGAGTTGAATCCACAAATATTCAGAATGATAACACAGAAATGGTGGAGCCCAGACATAGATCTGTTTGCATCCCCAATAAACTGCCAGCTACAAAAAAATTGCACAAGGAGTTACCATCCACAAGCATGGAAAGTGGATGCCCTCTCATTCAGCTGGAAGAACCTACAAGTATATGCTTTCCCACCACTACCTCTCCTGCCAAAGGTACTCATAAAAGCCAGGCAGGAAGAGCCAAAGATGATCCTGATTGCACCAGAATGGCCATGCCAGCACTGGTACCCAATCTTAAGGAGCTTAGCACAAGAACCACCTTGGATTCTGCCTCAAATCCCACATCTGCTGACTCAGCACAACAAACAAATACTACACAGCCAGCTAAAGACCTTAAACCTAGCTGCATGGAATATTCCTTAGTCAAGCAAGCAATGCCTCTCTCCAAAGCTGTTATGGATGTCATTCTGGAGGCCAGAAGGCCTAGTACCAGGAAAGCCTATTTGGATAAATGGAAGAGATTCTGTGCCTGGAACCAAGCTCACAGCCTTGACCCTCTAGTCCCAAACATTCCTCAGATACTGCAGTACTTAACTGAGATGCTGGACAAAGGACTCTCCTTCTCATCCATCAAGATCCATGGCTCTGCCATCTCTGCTCATTACAACATGGATCCACCATTTTTTTCTAATCCTCTGTTAAAACAGTACCTCAGAAGGGCTAAAAACATAAGACTGCCCCATAGAGCACCTACTCCAACTTGGGACCTCAACTTTGTTTTGGAGAAGCTAACTTTACCTCCTTTTGAGCCAGTCAACACAGCAGAATTAAAATATATCTCTTGGAAAACTGCTGTGCTCCTGGCAATAACATCAACACGAAGAGTTTCAGAATTACAGGCACTAATGGCAGTGGAACCTTTCATCATTTTCCACCAGGACAGGGTGTCTTTAAGAACTAACCCTACGTTTACGCCAAAGGTGGTATCCAATGTGGCTCTAAACCAAACTATTCACCTGCCAACTTTTTATCCTAAACCACAGAATACAGGAGAGAGACTACTGCACTCTTTGGACATTCACAGGCAGTTACGCTTCTACTTGGATAAAACCAAAGCTTTCAGCAAATCTGAGCAATTATTGGTAGCATATGCTGCAGGAGCACAGGGAAAAGCCATTTCAAAACAGACTATTTCAAAATGGATAGGACATTGTATACATTTTTGCTACACATACCATGGAAAACCTGTACCTAGCAGCATTAGATCTCACTCCACCAGGGCAACAGCCACTTCAACTGCCTACCTCAGGGGAGTACCTACCAAGGATATTTTGGAAACAGCAACTTGGAGTTCTGTACATACCTTCACCAAGCATTACCATCTGCCTCTATACTCTAAATCCAGAGCTGGCTTCGCCACTGCAGTGCTGCAGGGCCTTATGACCACCCCAAATGCCTTGTAGGACCAGCCACCCTTCCTCAGCTTTGGGATTCTACCCAAGTGTAATGACTGCAGCAGTGTAATACGATGAACATAGTACAGTTTTGTACCTACCATAAATGTAGATGTTCGAGTGTATACACTGCTGCAGTCCAGGTTACCCTCCCTCCTTCCCCTCTTACTGGCTGGTACATTCCTATGTCTTCTACCCTTACTACCTATGGGGGTATTTGCTGGTAGCTGTAAGTTGTTTTTTGCTTTTCTTATGTATGTTTTATTAGCAATTGAAATTGCCTACATATTTAGAGGCACCTGACATCTGGAGCAAGAAAAACTGAAGAAAATGGCGTCGGCTGCATCTTATATACCCCTGTCGCACTGATGTCAGGGAGGAGGCGACAGCAACCGATGCCGGACCAAGACTTTGGAACTCTGGCTGACTGCGGGACCGCCTGACAGCAGGATAACCCCAAGTGTAATGACTGCAGCAGTGTCTACACTCTAACATCTACATTTATGGTAGGTACAAAACTGTACTTTCTTTTAGCTGCTCCTTTCTGCCCCAGGTAAGCATGATTCCCTGCTCTATGCCAAAGGCACATAAGTTCACAGGTGTATAGGCTAACAACCACAGGAGCCTTTTTATGCATAGCCTTGCATCCAAATGTATCTAACATGTTTAGGAACTTTGCATTTATTCTAAGGGGTATATGCAAACTAGAGCTTGAGTGTTCAAATATTTACAAGCTGACACTGTCCAATAGGGATATAGGTGCAAGTACAGGGCTGAATTTATGATTCCCCATCCACTGGTCCAAGTTACACTTGAATTGGGTTAGGGAAGAACTCTGCTTCACAGGACAGGAAGCCTGTTCAAGAGAAGGGGTAGTCCCCTAGACACATGCCTGTCTCTCTATCTTGTCTTGTTTATGTCACAGGCAAGGATCTGAAGTCGTTTACTTCATTTGGTCTTCAACCTGTGGGATACGGATTCATATCAGATGCAAGCCAGCAAATATTACTAGCATCAGCTCCAAGCTCCAGACTCCTCCCCTTACCCATAATACATCTCCACTCCCTTCCATCCCCAGATCTCGTTTGCCGTGATTTGTTTGACATCGTGCCTTCAGAGCTCCAGTTAGCAGTGGGTGATTTCTTATTGTAAGTTTTAAAAATTTTATTTCTTTTCGCCGCTTTAGGTTAGTGTAGGTACCCTTTCTCCCCTGTCATCGCTTTGGCATTGAATGCATGCTTGTTTAGATAGTTAGAGTAGTTTGTCTGTGGTGCCCCTCCCCCTTTTTAGTGTTGTCTATAGTCTAGTGTAGTGAGTGGGTGTGTGTCTGTTAGCATAAATAAAGAAAGTTTTTTGCCTGTTCTTTTTTTTCTAAGGCTTCTTTCTTTGCTTCTAGGATGGCTGAAAAGCTTATCTTTAAGCACTGCACAGAGTGTAGCCATAAGCTCTCCCCAGTGGATGGCCACACTCTTTGTGTGTGTTGTGCTTAGGTGTGGCTCACCTTAATGTGGATTGCACCATTTGTGCAGGGTTCAATCCCAGAGTGTTGAAAGATAGAAAGGCTAAGTTGGCCCTCAAAGGTCTTCTGCCTGCTATTGAATCTCCTTCCTTATCTTTGGCTTCAGTCACAGCAGCTGCTGTGACTGCCTCTCCCACTTCTCTTCCTCTGGCCTCCCCTCCCTCCCAGGCTGGGACTCAAACTCCTGCATCTAAACCTGTGGTAGCAGAGCAGAGGAGAGGTAGAGAATGGGAGAGAGAGAGTCGAAGATGAAGGAAAAGAGGAAGAGGTCCCCGGGCCTTGCTTCCCCGAGCAAGTCAACATGGATCCGTGACTTCCCTCAACTCTGGTCTCCGAGTTTCTCCACGGAGCCAGAGGAGGTACGTCCAGTCTCCAGGGCCTCGGTTTCCTGACCTGCCAGGTAAGAGTCCATGGCCTCGTCACAGTCGACCTGTTCCCTCTCAGATATGGATCTGGATAAGATGATGAGGCACTTTATCCGTACACAGATCCAGATGGGGGTCTTGCCAGCCCCCTCCATCTGGAGGGGGGAGCTCGCTTCCCTTTTTTCAACCCATTTCTCCTTCCCCGATCTGACCGAGGTTGGCCTTGGTCAGGGGTTCAGTGCCGATGGTCCTTGTTTCCTCTACGCCAACAGCTGCCTGGACTATCTCAGATCTGACCAGTTTGGATCCGAGCCTCTCTCAGAGCCAGAGCCTGGGTGCCGGATCCGAGGGAGTGAAACCTTTTCCATCGGCTCCGATGTTATCCATCAAATTTCTTTACATGATTTTTCATAAAGATAGCGTTTCCCTTCAAACCCACCCATCTTTTCTTCCTAAGGTGGCATCACCAGTCAATATCAATCAGACTATAAATTTGCCTGTGTTCTTTCCCAATTTTACCAACAGGATGGAATACAAGCTACACATGTTGGATGTTCATAGACAGTTATGATTCTATTTACAGAGGACAAAACACTTCCGTAAATCTGATCAATTGTTTGTTTTGTTCTATAGCCCCTGTTTGGGCAAACCTATTTTCAAGGTCACCATAGCTAGATGGATTTCTTCATGCATCCTGCAGGTCTATAAGGACAAAGGCATGTCTCCTCCAGGTCAGGTTAAAGCTCATTCCACTAGGTCCATGGCTACGTCTGCAGCTTTCTGGTCTAGAGTGTCTTTAGATGATATTTGCTCTGCAGCTACTTGGTCCTCATCTCATACTTTTATTTCTCATTACAAATTGGATAGGAATTCTAGAAGGAGAGCATCCTTTGGCTCCGTGGTTGTGGTGCTCTGGAATATCCTTCCATGAGGGCTTCTCAGGAGTTTAGTAGCTGGGGACTTTGTCCCACAGGGTGAAGGCCAAATGAAGTAAACTACTTCAGATAAAGAAGTTATGTACTCACCATAATGTTCCATCTGAGCAGTTGTACTTCATTTGTCTTCAACCATCCCTCCTTCCTTCCCCCGGACCTTGGTGCATGTTCAGCCTACAGACTGCGGTATAGTTCACAAGTATGTTGTCAGGTCGGGTTCTAAATTTAAGTCAGCAAACACAATCTGGGGATGGAAGGCAGTGGAGGTCTATTATGGGAAAGGGGAGGAGTCTGGAGCTCAGAGCTGATGCTAGTAATATTTGGCGGCTCGGATTCGATACGGATCCGTATCCCATAGGCTGAAGACAAATGAAGTACAACTACTTAGATGGAATGTAATGGTCAGCACATAACTTCTTTTTTAACTCCCTTGATTGGGTAATTCTGATGCTGTTTGCTTTGCAGATATGCAGAAGGTCCATCATAGTGAGACCCAAGGATGCCTTCTATGCCAGGAATAAATTGCCTCTCAGCAATCTGTAGGTTACAGAATAAAGGGATAGTGTGATGTCCCCACTCTGGGCCAGTAATCAAGGAGACTGAATCCTCACCACTGGCACTGGAGAGGAACATTCACTTGGAACAAAAATGGATACACCCAGTATTTCCAGATGCAGCTCTCTGCATCAAGCACAAGTTCCCTTAAAAGCACACAGGGAACACACTCAGTCCGGGCTCTGGGTTACCACCTCTGTTCAGATCCCCAATAGGAGTCCCCACTGACAAAGCTGTAGGGCTGAGTCATCAGCTGAGTGTCCATACCAGCACTCTCTCTGTGAAACCAGTGCTTTGTGTCCCTGCCCCAAGTAGGTGACACATGCACACTTTGAGATTTGATTTTCACACACACTTCTGGGGAAGGCTGGCACAGATTTACTAGCTATGCCCCTTTCTGCCATACTATAAGGAAGTTACACTGCCACCAGACACCCCAAAGCCATCTACTCTAAGGCTCTTACAAGGGTACCCAATTATACTGAGTGAAATTAATATAAATACAAATGGTAATGTTGACTAAGCAGCCAGGCTTTCAGGAGTAGCCACAATAAACACCAGAATTTCAATCACAGGAAATATTAAAAATGATACAGGTGGCTAGGTTCATATAGTTACAGATAAAAAAACAATGCTTAACTAACAATGCTTAACACAGACAATCCTCTCCTCCTACCACCCAACACTACAACCTGTGAGAGATGCACTTACATAGTCAAACTGGAAGCAAAGTTCTCTCCGGCCAAGATTGTGCTAGACAGTCAAGAGGAGAAGGTTAACACCTGCATTACACCTCAAGCAACTCATAGCCCTTCAAAACCCACACCATCAACACCCACACATAGCAAAACTAAACCCACATATGTGGAGGCCCTTAACATTAACCTTCCCAAGCAACAAGGACCTCCAAAGCCGAAACGCAAACAAACACCAGTCACAACCAAAGTGACACATAGCTCACAACACCAGTGTGCCACCCAACAACAGCCCCTAAGGCAAGGCAATGTACCCGACACTTTAGTCATAGGTGACTCTATAGTCAGGCACACTGATGTCCCACTCACCAAGCTGAACAAGGAGAAAATTACAGTCAGCTGCCTGTCGGGTGCCAGGATCCGCCACATAATGCATGCACTCAAGTCACTCCACAACAAGTACAAATACGACTGTTATTGTCCATGCTGGAGTGAATGACTTGAGACGTACCTCCCTGGACTACATGAAAAGAGACATGGAAGAGCTCTTGGATCATAGGACCTAGGCAGGTATGACCCTAACCCTGAGTAGCATCCTGCCTTTGCCCAGAATTATACCACAGTATAAGGACAAAATGATTGACTTCAACAATTGGCTAAGCTTCTGGTGTCATTCAAAGGGGATCCAGTATTTGTCTGCTTGGGAAGACATGATCGACAAACCACGATACTTTGCAGATGGTCTGCACCTGTCACCCCTGGGATTCAGGTTACTGGCTAAAGCTCTTGCCACCCCTATAGTGACTTTTTTAGGTAAGGTTCAAAGGATAAAACCACTACTGTAACAGATACAAGCATGCAAAATCTGAAGGTAATTCTACTCAATGCTAGAAGTCTAAACCTCAAAATGCACTCTCTCGAGGCACTCCTAAAAATGGAGAACATCAGTATCTGTGCAGTAATTGAGACCTGGTTCAAGGCTCCAGAGAGCACCCCTGCAATACCAGGCTACAATTCGTATCACACTTTTTGGCCACAAAACCAAGACTGAAACACTAAAGGTGGAGGAGTGCCCATATTCACCAAGGATATTCACGCCTCCGGGCTAGTTGCCCAACACAATGCATCTAAAATTCTCCAGGTGCAACAAACACTAGGTAAGACTGCAATCCAAATTGTAGCTTGCTACAGATCCCCCACCATGCCTCAAGATTCTCACTACACCTTTCTAAACATCTGGAAAATATTAAGATATAACCAAACACCCTAATACTGGGTGATTTCAACTACCCTGCCATTAATTGGGAAAACTACTCGGGTACCAACTCCTTTTCCCAAAGGTTCTTGGAATTCATAAATTCCAATGCCCTGGATCAACTAATCGATTGTCCCACCAGGGGCTCCAATATCCTAGACCTGGTCATTACCAACATGGGAGATAGATTCTCCACACCAGTGGTCACCCCCTCATTGGTCAGGTCTGACCATAAGCAAATCACCCTTGACATCCACATCTCACCCCCCAGTAAGGAAACCTCCTTAAAAAAACTTCTCCAAAGCCAACTTCATGCTAGTGAAGTCAGAAGTGACAAACTTCACAACACCCACGCAGATGGGATCTGGAAGTTTGACTGCAGAATCCTACACTAAGGCACTGTATGAGCACATCCACTCGTGCATGAATTGTGCCATCCCAAATAGAACCAAGATGCTCTTCTCCAAAAAAAGGAAGCCAATCTGGTGGTCCCCTGCTATAAACAAACTATACAACAGAAGGAAGAAACTGTTCCAGAAAAGAGGAAAATCCCAGGATGCAAAAAACTCCCTCACCAGCCTCAGTAAGAAGCTGAGATCCCTCATAAAATCCTCAAAAGCTAGTTACGAAAATAAAATTGTCAAAGATTCCAAAGACAACCGCAAAGTATTCTATAGTTATATCAAGAATCTAAATGGCAATGCACAGATCTGCTTTGAGCTACAACAGAATGGCATTAAATACAGTGATCCCAAGGATATTGCCAATATCCTGGCAGTTCGATTTAGTGCCAACTTCACCCCCCTCTCACCCCTAAAGGGCCCATCTCAATACCAAAAGATTGCCAAATTCCAGTAATCACAGCCACACAGGCAGAAACCGCACTCTCCAAAGCTAAGAATACAGCATCCATGGGACCAGATGACATCCTAGGCTGTGTACTACATGGACTACAAAATGAACTGGCACCTTACCTAAGTGTCATGTTTAATCATAGCCTCACCTCAGGCTTTGTGCCCACTGAGTGGTGCACAGCTACAGTTATCCCACTCCACAAGGGAGGATCTGCCTTGGATCCCGGGAACTACTGTCTCATCAGTCTGACAAGCCTGATCTGCAAGGACATGGAACGCATTATCATGGAACTTATAAACAAAGACATTGGCAACCTTCAAACACTGGACCCCACCCAGTTTGGGTTTGTGAAGGGCTGATCTTGTCTCCTGAATCTGATTGACTTCTTCAAATCAGTCTCCAGAGCTATGGACAAGGGTAAGGCAGTCCACACAGCCTATCTGGACCTTGCCAAGGCCTTCCACACCATCCCCCACTCTGGAATCATAGATAAACGTACTAAGCTGGGCATAAATCCCTACATCACTCGATGGGTTGCCAACTGGCTTACTGACAGAACCCAGACTGTAAAAGTAGCCGACTCCAAATCCAGCTCCAGACAAGTGACAAGTGGAGTACCTCAGGGTTCAGTCCTGGGACCACTCTTGTTTGGCATCTACTTCTCTGAAGTACAGGCCAACACTAAGGGACTCTGGCTAACAAAGTTCGCAGATGACTGCAAACTGGGAGCCATTATTGAATCCCCAAATTATGTGGATATTCTACAGACGGGACTTACAGAAACAGATGCCTGGTGCCAGAGCCATGGGCTCAAGCTTAATGCCAAGAAATGTATAGTTATCCCCTTTGGAAAAAAACATGTACCCATGAATTACCACATAGGTGGCAGGACACTAAACATCGAAAGTGTGATGAGAGACTTAGGGACACAGGTGGACAGTGGTCTCACTTTTGATAAACCCATCGCCACAACAGTCAGGAAATCCTTCTATGTGGCACACCTCATCACTAAGGGCTTTTAATCCAGAAAAAAGGATGTCATTGTCCCACTGTACTCATCCCTCATTAGACCCATTATAGAGTATAATGCCCCATTTGGTATGTACCTCACAAGACATCTGCAACAGCTGGAAAGGCCACAGAAATACCTCACTAAAAGAATCACAGGCCTAAAGCAGATGCCATATGCTGATCGTCTAAAAAAACTACAGCTATACTCTGTGGCATATCGTCTACTCAGGGGCGATCTCTGCTTAACATACAAGACCATGTCAAACCCTGAGCTGTTGGACATGCTCCACTTAAAAGAAATCCCAATCCCTCAGAGTCACACGCTCCAGGGATCTAAACCTTGTCATCACAATGAACAAAACATGCTGGAGGGATAGGTTCCTGACCCAGAGACTCCCCATACTCTGTAATACACTGTCCATACATGTCAAGCAGTGTGCTTCATTGGCCCTCTTCAAAAGGAACCTTGATGATTGGATGGGAGATAGGACATTCACCCCGGGGATTATGTCAGTCGCCCTGCTAGACAGGGGTCCAGAGAAGTAAATATTGTGGGAAGAAATATCCAGGGAATTGTTATGGCTAGGCTTGCATAGGCCCTAGGGCTGATAGCCTAGTACCAACCTATGAACCTATGAACTAACCTCAGTATATTTTCCTGACTGATCTAGATAATTAATATTCCCTGGTTGTTATTAAAGCAAGGCAAGATGAAGTAGGTGAGAGATTGTTCTTTGTCAGATTACTAAAACAGAGTGCTCGGAGACTTCAGTCTCACCTAGTATTAAACATTATTTTAGTGATGGATTACAGAATGACATCACATACATCTGGTCATCTAACTTCTGGACCACATGCTCCCCCCCCCTTGGCTAGAAGCTCATACATCCCAGTAATAAACACACGCACACACACACACATACACACACACACACACACACACACACACACACACACACACACACACACACACACACACACACACACCTCCACCCTTCCAGAGTAGTAGTTAGGTCACCCCAATGGCAATGCAGGAAGCTTCCTAGTACAATCTTTATGACCTAAGCCAGGTAACTTAATTTCAAACTATTTTCAAAGTTTAAGATTAACCTCTTCTCTTCCTGTATCCTCTGTTAAAACATATACATTTAGACAGTTACAATAATGCAAGTACATTTCTTTTTCTGTCCAGCAGGGCACAGTTTTGGTACATTTGTAACACAAACAACTTTACAAATACATTTTTCAAAACAAGCATCTGTACAAATCAGTTTGATATACAAATTACATATAATTCTTTACAAAATTCCAGCTGGCTGTGCTGCCATATTTTACACATTCACTGCCCTATGTCTCCTGGCATAGCTGGCAATACCCAACATCATCACATCTCTCCCCCTTTGAAGACTCACGCTAGTTTTTAAAGTGTCCCTGGAGAAACATTTTAGAAGAATGAGCCTGAGAATACATTAACCCATACCCTGTCTTGAGAACCCATCAGCAGTGGTATTGCTGACCCCACTACAGTGCTGCACTGTCATGTCATATGCCTGCAATGCTAGGCTCCACCTTGGTAATTTGGCATTTTTCTGGCTACTCCATATAACTGTAGATCTCCCTTGGACTCCTCCTGGCTTCTACTGCAAACACTTAGCACACGGGCCTCATATCAGGTTAAGGTTTCTTCATGTTAACATGGTACAATTTGTGCCCCACCTCCTGCCTAGCAGTTCTACCATGTAGTTAACTTCACTGACCTTCTTTACTATGTTGAAGGGTCCCTCCCAATCTGCCTGCAGCTTACTGTGTCTGATAAATATGAGAACCACAACCTGCTGTCCCACAGCATACTCTCAGGCTCAAACATTCCTGTCATATCAGACCTTTTTTCTGCTGTTGGGCTCCTGCAAAGTTCTCCTGGGCCAAGCCCATGAGATCCCTAAGCCTTATCCTGAGGTTTACAACATATGCCACAACAGACTGCTTGTGGGATTCACATTCATCCTCACACTGAATCATATCTAAAGGCCCTATGCCCATAGAGCAATTCAAAGGGTGAAAAATCTGTGGATTCCTGGGGTACCCCTCTGTATGCAACAGCAATGGGTCAAATATTTGTCCCACTCTCTCTCTTAAACTGGTCTGCAAATGCCTGTAGCATGGCCTTTAGTATAGAGTTTAACCTTTCCACAATACCATTAGTCTGGGGATGGTAGGGGGTGGTCTTTAGGTGTTTCAACCCGCAACACTTCCACAGACAAGCTAGCAGGTCTGACATGAAATTGGCATCTCTGTCAGTCAGTATTTTCTCTGGAAACCTACCTTGCTGTAAATCTCTAACAAGGCATTTTCCACCTTCTGTGCCTCAATGGAGGACAGTGCCACTGCGTGAGGGTATCTAGTAACATAATCTACTACCGACAGAATATACGTCTTCCCTGTGGAACTTGGGATACTCAGAGGCCCCACAATATCTGTAGCTACTCTCTGAAACAGCTCCTCAATCACAGGTAAAGGCATCAAAGGAGGCTTGACCTTGTCTCCTGCCTTACCTACTTTTTGGCACTGCTCACAGGTCCTGCACTATCCTATTACATCCCTTGAAATCCCAGGCCAATAAAAGGTCTGCATAATATTCTCTTGGTAAGCTTCATGCCCATATGACCTGCAGAAGGAATGTCATGGGCTTTGACTAGAAGTGCCACATGGTAGGGTCTAGGCACTACCAACTGCTGTATTACCTCATCCTGTATTCCTCCCTCAGCGGTCCACTCTCCATACAGTAACCCTTTGTTCCATTATACAGACTACCCTTTTCCTTGAGAATCAGGTGCCTCCCTTACTACCTCCCTTAAGTCTCTCAGTTTAGGGTCTGAGGGCTGAGCCTGTCTCAATTCTATCTTTGTAACTCTTCCCAGCTCCCCTTTCACAGGAAGTCTTGTATCCTATGACAGAGGTGTCTCACTGTCAGCCTGGGTACTACCACTCACTTCTATCCTTAGAGTGACCCTGTCCAAGGGAAACCAGTACCTACCGGCAGCTGTGACTCACCTTCAGACTCACTGCTACAGGGTATCTCCCTCCCTGAAATAGCCACCTCACCAGCCCTGGCTTCAGGTGTGGGATCTGTCTGGATCTCCCCAGGCTACAAGACCCACATGCCTGTCTTCAAGCATGACTGAGTGTAACCGCATGCACACAAGGTACTGCATTATCAAAATCATTCCCTATCAAGACATCTGCAGGGATATCCTGAAACACATCTACTTGCTTGCTTCCTTTTCCACCCTCCCAGTCAAGGTGAACCCTGGCCAAAGGCATTTGTAATGGGGTCCCTCCTAAAGCTCTGACTGGAGTGGACTGCCCAAGCAATTACTGCTCCTGTTTAACCACTGCAGGCTTCACAATGACTATGTCCAAGACTGTGTGTCTCTCTTAGCAGTGGCCTGTTTTCCATCCACTAAGATAGGATATAACCTCTGGTGATAGTTTGGTACCCCTGTTGTCTCCAGACAATTTACCACTGGCATACTGTTATTCCCACCTGCTGGCTCCCCCACCTTGCTTCCATGGACATCTTTATGATACATGGCACCAGAGGTTACATTTAAAACATTTAACCCTTGATCCTGGCTGTGTACCTAAACTAGTGGCTTCCCCTGTTACTGGTGGACTCTGTTGGGGTGGTTTAGGCTGCTCACCATGGGTTCCATTATATCCATGTGCAGCACTGGGTATCCCCTTCCTGTGCAGTGATGGCCTGCTTGCTAAGTAGAGATCCCCTTTTTCCCCAGCTCATCTGCAGAGTTACACTCACAGTCTACCAACCAGATTCTGACATGTCCTCAGGTAAAATAATAAGGGCTTGTGTTTCCTCTCCCAAAGGTCTGCCAGCCCTTCAAAAGTGGTTACCTGACACCCACTCACCCACCTATGAAAATAAGTGCTTAACTCAGCAATATAATCACACACACTTTCATTTGCCTTGCGACCATGCTCACAAAACTTTTTTTCCTGTAAGCTTCAGGTGTTAAAACATTCAAGTAAACATTACTATGTCACAGTTTAAACAATCACTATCAGACAATTTAGAAACAGCAGTTGCAGCTTTACCATGTAGCAAGGGGGTCAGGAACCATTCCCAGAGCCCTTGGTCAACATTATACGGTTTACATACTCTTTCAAATATATGAATAAAACTATAAAAATGATCACCCTCTGTAAATTGTGGAAGATATTTATTGACCTTTGTTGCTTCTGGGGTTCTGTTGTTCCCTTCCCCATTAACTCCATGACCCTGACGAAGAGTCAGCATATCCCTCTCATATTGATGCAGTCTCTCATTTTCTTCAGGCTCAAACACTGCAGTCTCTCTGCTGATTCTAATTCCAAATATTTGGCCTCCAGTTCAAGTCTCTTAACTCAAGACGGGTTTTTAAGACCTCTGAGGAAAAGGAGAAGTGTCCTGTTTCTGAGTGATGCAAATTCCCATCACCAGACTAGTTATCCTCCTGATTGCTGGTCTGAACTGCAACTGTGGTTGAAATCATTTCCTCTTTAGTCAGGTTGCCATGCACCAGTCCTTAGACTTCACACACCTTGGTAAACTGGTTATTTGTCAGTTATAATAATCCTCTGCTGACATTTTTGCCTGCTTTCCCTGACTAAACTAAACTAGCAACAATAAAAAAAATAAATTATACTGTTGTGAAATGAAACTCTGAATGTTTACTTTGTGGCTGCTGAGAGGACACCCACCTTTAGTGACAACTGCCTACAGGCTGCAGAATTTCAATTAATATCCACACCACTGCCTACCATTATGTGACATCCATACTCTGGGCCAGTAATCAAGGAGTCTGAATCCTCACTACTGGCACTAGAGAGGAACATTCACTTGGAACAAAAATTGATACACCCACTAACTCCAGATGGAGGTCTCGGCATCAAGCACAGTTTCCCTTAAGAGCACACAGGGAACACACTCATTCTGGGGTCTTGGGTTCCCCCCTCTGTCCAGATCCCAAGTAAGACACCCCACTGGCACAGCTGTAGGGTTGAGTCCTCAGCCATGTGTCCAAGCTAAGTCACACACGCACATGCATCTGCTGGTACACATTTACTAGCTATGCCCCCTTCTCCCCAGACTAGAAAGTAGTTACACTGCCACCAAACACCGCAAAGCCAGCTACTCTAAGGCTGTTACAAGGGCACCAATTCTACTGAGTGAAATTAATATTAATACAAATGTTAATGTTGACCAAAGAGCCAGGCTTTCAGGAGTGGCCACAGTGTCATCAATAGATATAAGTACTCTCAATGGTTAAAATATTCTCTAAAGGACCAGCCACAGTGAAAAGTTGAAATATATTTAATAATAAATAATAAAAGAACATGAAAATACTAAGTATATATTTACAATAAACATCAGAGTTTCAATCAGGATTTAGCACATATGTGTCAATAACACACACATAGAGCCTTGCTAAGATCTGCTGCAGCTCATGGAAGTCATAAAACAATTTCAAACCTCCAGCCTTCCAGACTAGCAATTAGTTCACCCCAATGACAATCCAGGAAGCTTTCTAGCACAGAATATTTGTCTCTGGCTGCATTAAGAACTGCAAAATGCAATCTTTATGGCCTAAGCCAGGTAATTTAATTTCAAACTATTTTCAAAGTTTGAGATTAACCTCTTCTCTTCCAGTATCGTCTGTTAAAACATACACATTTAAACAGTTATAATAATGCATGTATATTTCTTTTTCTGTCCAGCAGGCACACTGTTGGTACTTTTTTAACACAGGCAGCTTTACAAATACATTTTTAAAGACAAGCATTTGTGCAAATCAGTTTGATATCCAAATGACATATAATTCTTTACAAAATTCCACCTAGCTGTGCTGGCATTTGTTGCACATCCACTGCCTTACTTCTCCTGGCATAGCTGGCAATACCCCAAATCGTCACAGATAGGTCTTTGAGTTAATCCATGGAAAACGTTGTTTACTCCATATTTTTTCCTGAAGACCTCTGTGGACATTCCAGTTGTTGCATTTGCCTGTTCAAGTGCATATTGATCGGGCATTATACTCAATGATTGGTCTGATGATGGCCGAATACAGTGAAATGATTTCCTTAGACCTAGATGCATAAGTTGTGCAACATAGAATGATTTCCTTGTTATTGATAGCCACATGATGGTCAAAGGTCAGGTCACTGTCTACATGTCTCCAAATCCTTGACTACTGGGTCTACTCTTAGGATTGTATCAGTGATGTAGTATCCAGGGGTAGCCACATTCCCCAAGAATACTATTATGCATTTCATGGTACAAGTTATTGAACTGACTCTGTACTTCTTGGAGGATATCTGTGCCTTGGTGGATTCTATGACTGAACTTATTTTTCAGTTGTCTGAAAACTTGGTCAACCAGAGGCACTTGATATTGGCCTAGACTTCAGAGAATTAGATGCCAAAAAGGAGCGGGCCCAGCCCAGAGTCCTGAGAGACCCCACTAGAGAGTAACCTCTATCATCTAATCTTGACATGTTTGTTACCCTGCACACCTGCAATGTCTCGTTTAAGTCCAGGACTCCCATTCCTCCCATTTCTATTGTCTCAATCATTGTATCCCATGCTACTCTGGCTCTTTTACCATCACATACAAAATCTGTACTTAGCTGTTTAACTTTCTTCAGTGTCTCATCTCCAAGTAGTTCTCAGAATGCTTGGCTTGCATGTGTGAATTGTAGGGCTATGAATAGTTTTGTCTCTTAGATTATTCTTTGGTTTATAGCTAACTTCAGTGTGTTCCATTCCTTCAGCAATCCTTTAACTTTGCTGTATTACTATACATATACTCTTTATTGACTTCTCAACTGTATGCACTAGCTATACTCACAGCAATTGCATATTTTCCTTCTGAATTTTACTTTTTCTTTCTGTTTTGTTCCCTTCCCTTTTCTGATTTATGACATTTTTTCCTGTTTCACTTTATAGGCTGATTCTCTCCCAGATGTCCCTACTATTTCCCATGCTTTCCACAGATCCTTGTTATATTGTAGTACGGTCAGTAATATGTCATCTGCATATGATGTCAGTAATATGTCATCTGTATATGATGTCATCTTCCTCTCCTTTGCTCCCCATTGTATCCTTTTGTATCAGATTTCCTGATGGTTTCTGCCAAGGACCCAACGTAAATTGCAAGCAGCATTGTGGATAGGAGACATGCTTGTCTTGCTCCCCTCCTATTTTTATTACCTGAGACCCTCGCTCTAATTTTCACTTTTGTCAGTGCCTTACTTGTAATGCTGTTAGCATCTGGATCCATTCTTCTGGGAACAGCCATTGTTCCAAAGTCTCAAATAAGTATCTCTGTCCCACTCAGCCTGTTTTCTCTACATCCAATGATATTAACACTAGTTCCCTCTCTCTGAATACAGATGCATTCTTTATTAACAGTAAAGTTCTATTTAAGTTGTCTGCTGTTCTCCCTCCCACAAATCCTGTTTGGTCCTAGTGAATTACTTCTGATATAATCTTCCTCAGTCTGTTTGCTTTCATTTACCTAAAACATTTATACTCATAGGTTCATAGGTTGGTACTAGGCTATCAGCCCTAGGGCCTATGTAAGCCTAGCCATAACAATTCCCTGGATATTTCTTCCCACAATATTTACTTCTCTGGGCCCCTGTCTAGCAGGGCGACTGACATGATCCCCGGGGTGAATTTCCTATCTCCCATTCAATCATCAAGGTTCCTTTTGAAGAGGGCCAATGAGGTGCTCTGCTTGACATGTATAGGCAGTCTATTCCAGAGTATGGGGAGTCTCTGAGTCAGGAACCTATCCCTCCAGCATGTTTTGTTCATTGTGATGGCAAGGTTTAGATCCCTGGAGCGTGTGGCTCTGAGGGATTGGGATTTCTTTAAGTGGAGCATGTCCAACAGCTCAGGGTTTGACATGGCCTTGTATGTTAAGCAGAGACCGCCTCTGAGTAGACGATATGCCACAGAGTATAGCTGGAGTTTTTTTAGACGGTCAGCATATGGCATCTGCTTTAGGCCTGTGATTCTTTTAGTGAGGTATTTCTGTGGCCTTTCCAGCTGTTGCAGATGTCTTGTGAGGTACATACCAAACGGGGCATTATACTCTATAATGGGTTTAATGAGGGATGAGCACAGTGGGACAATGACCTCCTTTCTTCTGGATGAAAAGCACTTAGTGATGAGGTGTGACACACAGAAGGATTTCCTGACTGTTGTGGCGATGTGGTTATTGAAAGTGAGACCACTGTCCACCTGTGTCCCTAAGTCTCTCATCAAACTTTCGATGTTTAGCGTCCTGCCATCTATGTGGTAATTCATGGGTACATGTTTTTTTACAGAGGGGATAACTATACATTTCTTGGCATTATGCTTGAGCCCATGGCTCTGGTACCAGGCATCTGTTTCTGTAAGGCCTTTTTGTAGAACATCCACATCATTTGGGGATTCAGTAATGGCTCCCAGTTTGCAGTCATCAAGCCAGAGTCCCTTAGTGTTGGCTTGTACTTCAGAGAAGTAGATGCCAAACAAGAGTGGTCCCAGGACTGAACCCTGAGGTACTCCACTTGTCATTTGTCTGGAGCTGGATTTGGAGTCGGCTACTTTTACAGTCTGGGTTCTGTCAGTAAGCCAGTTGGCAACCCATCGAGTGATGTAGGGATTTATGCCCAGCTTAGTAAGTTTATCTATGATTCCAGAGTGGGGGATGGTGGTGAAGGCCTTGGCGAGGTCCATATAGGCTGTGTGGACTACCTTACCCTTGTCCACAGCTCTGGAGACTGATTCGAAGAAGTCAATCAAATTCAGGAGACAAGATCGGCCCTTCACAAACTCAAACTGGGTGGGGTCCAGTGTTTGAAGGTTGCCAATGTCTTTGTTTATAAGTTACATGATGATGCATTCCATGCCCTTGCAGATCAGGCTTGTCAGACTGATGGTATGGTAGTTCCCGGGATCCAAGGCGGATCCTCCCTTGTGGAGCGGGATAACTGTAGCTGTGCGCCACTCAGTGGGCATGAAGCCTGAGGTGAGGCTATGATTAAACATGACACTTAGGTGAGGTGCCAGTTCATTTTGTAGTTCATGTAGTACACAGTCTAGGATGTCATCTGGTCCCATGGATGCTGTATTCTTAGCTTTGGAGAGTGCGGTTTCTACCTGTGTGGCCATGATTACCGGAATTTGGCAATCGTTTGGTATTGAGATGGGCCCTTTAGGGGGTGAGAGGGGGGTACACCTGGTTTAAGATGGAGATTGGTCTATATGACACATATCACAGATGTTATTGCTTCTTTCTATGGCTGCAGCAAGGCTTCCCCTTCTACATTTTATTGAACACAGTCTTCTACTTCTCTGCTGTCCCTCCTTCCATATTCCCACAACTCAGTCGGAAGTTTGTGCTACTTATTTTCTCAAGATTTATCGTTGCCTTTAGATGCATTTGCTGACTACCTCAGCTGCATCCACTGTTGGATGATTAGTAATTGTCTCAAATGCAGTATAGCCCCTCAGCTGTATCCACTGTTGGACGATTAGTAATTGTCTCAAATGCAGTATAGCTCCTCAGCTGTATCCACTGTTGGACGATTAGTAATTGTCTCAAATGCAGTATAGCCAAAACAGTTACTCTGACGCTCTGGGGGCATAGAAGGATAAAGCCCTGGCTATGGCCCAGGTGACCCGAGTAAAATTAGTGCCTTGGGCGACTGATGGAACAGCAGGGAGGGCTGGAAGTTACCATCCTGTGAGGGTAACTATTTTGGATATACCACATTTGAGACCAATTACTGACCATCCACCTACAGCAATCCTACATGTAACCCCCAAAAAAGTAGTCATCCTGGCTGCTCACACCACTTTAAGTGACTTGTCTTTAGCTTGTAAATCTCTACAGGGTAACAGGTAGAACGTTTTAATATTACATTATTTGCATCATTACATATTGTGCAGTCCTCATGTGTGGTGCATATAAACCCATACCAATGATTTGGTGTTTTATGCTAATTCTGATTACTAACCCCATCCTCTTCTGCTTTCCTCCTTGAGTTTCACATTGTTTTATCTCAGTACCCCCCCTTCTTTCTTGCTTTTTCTTCCTTCCATTTTCTTCTGATTTTAACACCTACTTTCTAAGTCCATAAATCTTCTAAATTCCCTCTTTGATTTCTCATCATTTAGTATCTAATCTTTATCTCTGCCTCAGGTATACTAATTGCTCTTTTTCTCTTAATTTCCAAAAATGTTGGTCTCTCCAAATATCTTTCCCCATATTCCTAGGTTGTCTTCGCAGACCCTCTGCATTCAAGTTCACCTTCAGAACATCTGTGACATTCCCACCTCATTTTCTCCATGTCTCCAGCAGATTGCATCAGCTTTCCTACATTCTTTCTTGGCATGATGAGGCACTGCCTTTGTAGTATTCTTAGAGTGTGTGGTCATCCACCCCATGTGGCTGACATATCTCTGTTTTTATTCTGGTTATTTTCTTCCACATGATTAAATGCGCGAGAAGTCCTCAAGCAGATAGAGGGCATGGTTACTGATGTCATGAGTGAAAATGCAAAATAAATAATAACCAGACTTACCCAGATGGGTTTCCAAGTGTGTAATAAAATGTGGTTATGACACGGTGGATACTCACATCAGTGTATTAGTTTGTAAGATTGCTGAGGAGACATGAAATGTTCCTGGATTAAATTGCAGATTTTACCAGAAAATATTAAAGATTAGTAGCTTGATGTACATTTGGAAAAATAAAGTCCTATTTAGGCCTTTTTTCCAGAAAGACTTTAAGGATAAAACTATAGAGTAAAACAACTTTTCACCTACCAGTTGCCAAGTACAATATGAACTACCTGAACAAGTTGTGTCCCTTTTAAGGAAGCAAAGAAAAGCTGATTGATTTAAACAAGAAAGGAAATATATAGAAACAAGAAAGGACGCTTGAAAATAAACAAGCTTGAGGTATGGTGTGCCAGCAGAGGATGAGGGCAGCAAAAATGTAAGGGGAATGCTGACCCCCCCCCCCCCCCCCCCACAACAGCTCCTGGCCAGTACTGGTTATCTTTCACCATCAATTCCCCCTTGTCTCTCTTCCCTACTTGCAGAAGGAAAACTGGCCACTTTCAAAGAGAACTTCTTCAGGCTGTTGTTGGATAGGTGGATAACCATTATTTTACATTGTTGCAGAATAGAGTTTATTTCAATACACCCATTCCATTCTCAATAGATTAAACAGTTCTAGCCCTGGAAATATTGAAACAGCTTATAGACTGGCACTCAGTAATGCCTGTCCCTGCTGGACAGGAAGGGAAGGCATTTTACTTGTGGCTGTTTCTATGTCCCAAGAATGACAAAGTTTGGCCAGTCTTGTACCTCCGTAGCTGAACATCAAGCAATTTAAGACTGTGATGCTGCAGATAGCGCTTCTCTCACTGTGCTGGGGTGTGGGGCTGTATTAGCATCTCTGGAAATGGTGGATGGTTACATGTATGTTCTAAGCCACAAAGATCGCAGACAGTTTCTCAGATTCAGAACAGAACTTAAAATTTACCTCCCTTCTGTTCAGTCTGTCCACCCCCATTGATGGTGTTTTCCAAATGCATAGCCCTATGTTTACATATATGAGAACCAAAGACCACACCTAAACTGGCTTGAATTACCCCACCAGCTTCTTCTCTCTCAGCTCCAGATCATCCATTCTATCCTATACCAGCCTTCCTACTGCCGAGCACTATCCCCCTCTCATCTCCCATTATTCTCCCTCCAGACCTCTCCCAAGCTCTAACCAAGACCTACTATAAATCTACAAACCCAAGTCTAACTTTGTATGCAACATGTACAGCTATCACCCCACTATTGCCTGGAATAGGCTCCCACTAGAAATCAGGACCCTTACACATCCTAAAGAATTCAAGACAGCCACCAAAGAGCACTTTAAAAGTCACTGGTCCTGCCAGTGCAGTTTCCCTCCTTGACACCCCCTACTTTTCGTACCTTAATCTACTTTCTGCCCTTAACTCGCTCTTCTCACTAGCTCTCTCTAATCTTCCTTGACTACTCTTTCTACTGTCTTCTAAAATATATTAAGCAAATCACCTCAAAGAAACATTCTATTGTAATTGGGTTGCCTTCATGCAACTACATTATGATAAAACTGGGTTTTTGTAACCACTTACCCCAAAAACTATATTCATCTTAATGACATATTCTTTTTATACATCTTGAAATAGTTTTGCTGTACTCCTGATTATTGACACATTGTATAACATTGTATCTGATGCTGTTAATCTTCTTTCCATTCATCACTGATGGGGTTCGTTTCCGAGCTCTTGGAACCGAGTTGGCCTATTACCAAGCTTGCGCCAGCCAAAAAAAACTCTCGAGCTAAGTCTCTATCTAGAATGCCCTTTTCCCTGTTACCTCAGATCTCATTTGCCACGTAGCCATAAAGCTGCACTCTCAGCTAAGTGAAATCTTTTTGATATTTGTGTAAAAAATTTTTGGGTATCTTCATATTTTATTAAGCGATTAATGATTTTAGTGTCATTTCTTCTGTCTAACCTTATTCTTTCCTCTCTACCCGTTGCTACCATTGGTAAACTCTCAAGTACCATTGTTGGTACGGCCTTTCTTCCCTTACCCTTGTGGTATTTCTTCGATACCATAGTTGGTATTTATTTTTCTTCCCTTACCCTTGTGGTATTTCTTCGATACCATAGTTGGTATTTATTTTTCTTCCCTTACCCTTGTGGTATTTTTTCGAGACCATAGTTGGTATTTATTTTTCTTCCTTTACCCTTGTGGTATTTCTTCGATACCATAGTTGGTATTTATTTTTCTTCCTTTACCCTTGTGGTATTTCTTCAATACCATAGCTGGTATTTATTTCCGGTTTAACCTGTCTTTAAACTTTATTCAGGCATCTCCCTTCTCTTCTCCACATACCAGTGTAATGCTATATTTGTGATTTTTTGAACAGAGTTGATTTTATTGTAGTTGGATTATGCAGCTGACCTGTGGTATTTTCTACCAAGATGTTGGATAACAAGAGTACTTCAGGTTTTAAGCATTGTAATTCTTGTAAGGGCAAGTTACCTAACAGTGATTCTCATGATGACTGTGTAACTTGTTTGGGAGTGGCACACCTTTTGGTGCAGCCTCCATCTGACAATTGTCAGAGTTTCAGCCAATGCACTCCTTCTAAGGACAGAAGGAGATCCTACTCTGTTCCTTCTTCACCACTGGATGATCAGAGTAAGCCTGGGAAATCAAAGGAGCCACGCTGCTTCGCAAGGGACGGCTTGCACCTGTCACCCCTGGGCTTCCGGATATTGGCAAAGGCTCTTGCCACCCCCATAGTGCCTTTTTTAGGCAAGGCTCAAATTCTAAACCTACCACCCTAGAACACCAAAAAGGAAAAAAACTAAGGGTAATGCTGCTCAATGCCAGAAGTCTCAATCTCAAGATGCACGCACTCGAGGCCCTTCTCAATATGGAGAACATCGATGTCCGTGCTGTGACAGAAACCTGATTCAAGGCTCCTGAGAGCACCCCAGCACTAACAGGTTTCACCTCATATCATGCGTTCCGGCCCCAAAATCCGGACAACACCAAGAAAGGAGGGGGGGGTGTCCATATTCATAAAGGACACCCACACCTCAAGGTTGGTGGCAACGCATGATGCATCGGAGACCATTCAGGTGCAATTAACCATAGGCAAGACTGCTCTGCAATTTGTAGCATGTTACAGGCCACCCTCTCAAACTCAGGAACCTCACATGGCCTTCCTGAAAACATTGGAGGATAAATGTATCTCCAAACACCATCATACTAGGTGACTTCAACTACCCTAATATAGACTGGGAACACTACTCAAGCCCGAACACTCTAACCCAAAGATTCCTGGAGTTCATAAACTCAAATGCCATGGAACAACTAGTCACCATCCCCACAAGAGGAGAAAACATACTTGATCTCATCATCACGAACATGGGATCAAAATGTTCAACACCGGAAGTATACCCCTCACTGGTGAGATCAGATCATAAACTAATCTCGCTGGAGGTCCTCATCCCGCCCCCACCTGAAACAAAAAGACCACAGTGAAAAACTTCTCAAAAGCCGATTTCACACTTCTAAAAACTAGTGTGGTCTCCTTTAAGGCCCCTGAGCCAGTGGTAAACATTACTCAAACCGCTGAATCACTTACAAATGCCTTCTACCAGCACCTACAGGACTGCATGGATCAGGCAATCCCAAACAAAACTAAGACTCTCTGTACCAAAGGCAAGCGTCCAGTCTGGTGGACCCCAGCCATAAACAAGCTCTACAACAAAAGGAGGAAGCTACTACAAGATAGAGCAAAATCCTTGAAAGGTAAGACACCTTTGATCATTATAAGTAAAAACTAAGAGCTCTCATAAAATCATCCAAGGCAAATTTTGAGAGAAAAATCGCCAAGGACTCTAAAGACAATCATAAGGCCTTCTTTAGCTATGTTAGAAACCTAGGAGGAAACTCCCAGATATGCTCAGAATTAGTTCAAAATGATGTGAAAATTACTGAACCTACACACATTGCTAACATACTGGCTGACAGGTTCAGTGCAAACTTCTCCCCTCCCCCAAAAGGAGAGATATCTATTCCAGAGGATTGTAGCCCCCAAACATCTCCAACGCCCAGGTGAGAACTGCCCTCACTAAGGCAAAAACACAGCATCCATGGGACCGGATGGTGTCCCCGGCTGTGTGCTTCATGAACTCAACGAGGAATTAAACCCACAGTTAGGACAGCTGTTTAATCTTAGCCTCACCTCAGGATACGTAGGCGAGGAGTGGCGCACGGCGACTGTGGTCCCACTTCATAAGGGCGGTGCCTCCACAGACCCTGGAAATTACCGCCCCATTAGCTTGACAAGCCTTATCTGCAAAGCCATGGAGAGGATCATAATGGAACTCATAAATAAAGACATAGGGAACTTGCAGACTTTGGATCCAACCCAGTTTGGCTTTGTCAAAGGCAGATCCTGCCTCTTAAACTTGGTTGACTTTTTCGAGACAGTCACCAAGGCCATTGATGAGGGAAAGGCAGTCCATACAGCCTACCTCGACCTGGCAAAGGCCTTCGACACAATACCCCACTCAGGTATCATCGAAAAACTCATCAGCTTGAATGTAAACCCATACATCACAAGATGGGTTGCAAACTGGCTAAGTGACAGAACACACAGGGTCAGAGTTGCTGGAGCCATGTCAGACTCAAAGCCTGTCACAAGTGGTGTCCCACAGGGCTCAGTCCTGGGTCCACTCTTGTTCGGCATCTACTTTTCTGAAGTACAAGTAAACACAGGAGGGTTATGGCTGACAAAGTTTGCAGATGACTGCAAACTGGCGCCATAGTCGAAAACACATCTGACACAGATATCCTCCAGAAGGGCCTCACAGAAACGGATAACTGGTGCCAGAGCCATGGCCTGAAGTTAAACGCCAAAAAATGCATAGTCATACCCTTTGGGAAAAACAAGGTTACCCCTAGCTACCATATAGGTGGCAATCCACTGAGCACAGAAAAGTCATCAGGGATCTGGGGACCCAAGTTGACAGTAGCCTTTCGCTTGACACTCATGTTGCTAAAGTAGTTAGGAAAACCTTCTATATCGCCCACCTGATCATGAACGGATTCACATCTAGATCAAGGGAGGTCATCGTCCCCTGTACTCATCACTCATTAGACCTATGATTGAGTACAATGCCCCGTTCGGAATGTATCTGACCAGACACCTGCTGCAGCTTGAAAGGCCCCAAAAGTTCCTCACCAAAAGGATAAAGGGTCTCAAAAATATGTCTTATGCTGCCCGACTGAAAGAACTCCAGCTCTATTCAGTCTCATACCGCTTGCTCAGAGGTGACCTGTGCCTGACATATAAGGCCATGTCAAACCCAGATTTGATGAATATGCTTCACCTCAAAAAATCTAGATCCCTCAGAACCACAAGGGCGGGAGACTTAAACCTTGACACGGTTATAAATAGAACGTGCTGGAGGGACAGATTCATCACCCAGAGACTCCCTATGCTGTGGAACAAAATCCCGGTACATGTGAGGCAGAGCACCTCGCTGGCCTTGTTCAAGAGGAATCTTGACCAATGGATGGGAGATCGCAGATATACCCCAGGGATTACTTCAGTGTCACTGCTTGACAGAGGCACAGAAAAATGATAGGCATAGTTTTTATTCAAACTAAAGGGGTGGCGAAAGCCACATAACTATGGGCTAGGCTTATAAATGCCCTTGGGCAGATAGCTTAGTATGAACCTATGAACCTAATTTATCATCAAAGCATAAATCTGTCTCTTTGGCTCCATCTTCTTCAGCTCAGACCACCTCAAAACCTTCGATACTAATGCCTGTTTTGGCACTGGTCCAGCCTCTGGCACCAATCATAGACCTTACTATGCCATTTCAACTTCGGCACATGTAGCCACTTCAGCTCAGGGCACAGCCTTGACTACGCCATTAGTTCCATTTTGGAACCAACAGTTTCAGCTCCGAGTGCCACTTCGGCACCAAGCGTTGGACCAACCTCACTGGATATGACCCCTTTACTCCCGGTCTTGAAACTAGAGACTTCAGTGCTGGCAGACCTTGCACCATGGACCCGATACTCCCCCTCCATAGATCTGTTTATGGGCCAAGTGTATAACCCATTCCTCGAATGTCCTGACTCTCTGTCTGGAGTATCCACTAGATCCACCAGGAGCCTTGCAGAACATGACTTGGTGCATCTTGTAGACCAGCTGTTGTTAGCCAGGCTGATTCCCTCACTTTCTAAGACCCATCCACCTGCAAGACTTGGGTTACCTTATCCATGGACCCCATCTTACACTCCTCCTTTGATCATCTCGGTTCCAAAGCCTTCTGCCTCGATATCCTTCTTGGAACCCATTACCTCGGTGCCTACAGTGCATCTCACTCCGGCTCAGAGTTTGTCCCTTTGGTCTTTGGTTCCCACTGAACTGGTCCTTCCTAAATGTGGTGATTGGGGAATGGGCACATTGGCCTGGGGTACAGAGCCACCCTTCTCCTCAGTTCCATCCTTGGCACTGATGGTTGGATTCCTGTGAAACCTGCTTGAGGGTCCAACCGTTGAGGTGGGTTCATCAGAGCGGGGTGTGACTCCAGTCCAGAGGTTGTCTGTCTTGGTTTTGGGCTCCCATCCCTCTTCGGGTGGGCCTGCCTTCCACGAAATGGAGAGAGCTCTTGCTTCTGGCAGCACTCCTTTGATGTTAGAACCCCAGTTTTCACCCCCTGAGCTACAGTTGTCACACCCCCTCCGGGACACCGGGTAGAGAAACTGCAGAATACCCCTGTTCAGGGTACTCACTCCTCCTCAGAGACCCCCACTGAGGATCCCCCTCAAAAAAAGATGTGCAAGAGGAAGCATATGGACTCACCCGAGGAGTCCTTAATGGAAGACATAGATTACGATTATGGTGAAGGGTCCCCACAGTCACCTCCTGATGATGTCTCCTTCGGAGACATCCTGGAGGTGTTAAAGCAGAGAGGTGACTGGAAGCCCTCTAACCCTTCATCTGAGGAGTCCGTGTTCCTGCAGGCTTTTTGCTCCCGGCCTTCTACCTCTTGGGTGACCGCACCTGCCAATGAGCTTGTCCAGCTTGTCGTGCAGTGGGCATGGAAGAACCCTGATTCCATTGAGTTGATCCATCAGAGACCAGACAAAATTCTTTCCCCTCCCGAGGAGAACCTGCATTGGTCCAAAGGGTTACCAGTTGATGCTATGGTGGTGGCATTGGCCATGAAAAAGGACATGGCTGAGGAAAGATCCGCTGTCCACCTGTCCAACAGGGAGTCCCGGCTGGTGGACAGACTTGGGAAGTGTGTTTTTTGCATCAGGGACCTTTGCCATACAGTCCCTGAATTATTTGGCACATTTTATGAGGCTCCAGAGGGAGTTGATCTCCAAACTCTCTGGGACGCTTGCAAGACAGTTTTCTGATGAGGTCTGGGACAAAGTGGCCTCACAGCTCACAACCCTGGAATCAATATCCAAGAGCAGCGGGTTTGGGTATTGTTATGAGGTGTCATGCCTGGATGCGCATTTGTGACCTCGCTGATCCCTTCAAGTCTTCTTTTCTGAATGCTTCCATCGAAGCTTCATCCCTTTTTGGCTCCAAATTGTAGGAAATGTTAGCCAGGTGTGAGCAAGATGGAAAAAATCTTGTTTGCCGTGGGCCTACAGTTTTCCAACCCTCAACATACCTTCTCCAGGAATCAGAGGAGTGGGAATGTGGCATAAGAAGTCTCAGGCCCCTTTCCATGCCACACGTGGTGATGATACTCCCAGAGGCAGAGGGGGTAACAATTCCAGAAGGCACCTCTATAGAGGCAGAGGGGGTCTTCATAATCAAGGCTCCAGGGCCTCTTTCTCTGGACAGCCTTATCAGCGCTCCTGAGGGGTGGCCAACTTACCTCTGGAAGCAGTCGGGGGTCATTATTTCTCTCTGCACCAAGCTGCCTGGCAATCTATCACCACCGATCATTGGGTACAGAACATTATCACCAGAGGTTACACCATTCCTCTTTCTTGTCAGCCAAAATTTCCAAAAAAAACTTCCTGATGTTCCACCCAGTCAAAGGGAAGAAGCAGCTTCAGAGATTATAAAGTTGTCTCACAAAAGAGTTATCCAACCAGTCCCACCAGACCACCGAGATTCTTTTTGGTGCCAATAAAAGACAGGGGACTGGAGACCAATTTTGGATCTCAGCAGTTTAAAAAAGTCTGTCACCCAAACCAAATTCTGGATGGTCACGGTTCAATCCATCCTTCCCTTTTTAAGAGAAGGTGATTGGATGTGCTCTGTAGATCTCCGGGATGTATATTACCACATCAAGATGGTTAAATGCTACAGGAGTCTGCTTCACTTCTGGCTAGGAGCCAGTCATTAACAATTCCATGCCCTGCCGTTCGGTCTCTCTACAGCCCCCAGAGTGTTCACAAAATATATGGCAGTGGTAACAGCTCACTTGAGACTAAAAGGATTCAGTGTGTTTCCATATCTAGATGACTAGCTCCTTACCGCCCCTACCGAGCATCTTCTGGTAACAGCACTGCACTATATTCTCTCTCTGGCACAATTGTTCAGAAAAACAATACACTGGGAGAAATCAAACCTTATCCCTACACAACAAATAGAGTTCATTGGAGTGGTGTTCAATATTCAGTCCTGTCTGGTATCACTCCCAATCCACAGACTCCATCGACTGAGGCTTCAACTCCAGGTGATACTATCTCAAACAACAGACTCTGCAAGGGAAGTTCTTCAGGCCCTAGGTTCTATGGCTGCATCAATTCCAATAGTGCCTCTAGCAACGCTACATATGCGGATTCTGCAATGGCTCCTTCTCTGTCAATGTTTCCCAAACTATCACCCCCTTGATTACCAGATTCAAATAACCAACTCCTGCAAACAGGACCTGCTTTGGTGGATGAGGCCAGATGTAGATCTTTGGACTCGCCCATTTCAACCTTCCCAGCCCATAGACATTGTGACCACAGATGCTTCCCTGATTGCCTGGTGGGGCCATTTCCAGGGAAAGACTGTCCATGGCACATGGTCCACCTCAGAGGCCCACCTGCATATCAGTGTTTTTGAACTGAGATCCATGCTATTAGTGTTGCAGGCCCTCCATTCAGCTCTCCCTATCAGGACAATTGCAATTCAATCAGACAATATGTCAGTGGTCTGGTACATCAACAAGCAAGGAGGAACCAAGTCCTACCCCCTATGTCGAGAAGCCATGAGAATCTGGCAGTGGGCAATAGTTTCCAACCACTTTCTGATAACAATGCATGTCCCAGGGAGCTCCAACGTGATTACAGACAAGCTGAGCAGATGCATCCTCATTCCCCATGAGTAGTACCTTAACCCAGAGGTGGCGTCTGTAATCTTCACCCACTGGGGCTAGCCTTGCTGTGATCTTTTCACTTCCCCATCAAACACCAAGTGCAGCAGCTATTTTGCCCTACTTCTCCCAGAGGGGGAGTCACCGAGGGACGCTCTGATCCATGATTGGCCCACAGGACGTCTCTACACTTATCCTCCCATCCATCTGATCCCACAATTTCTAAAGAAAGCTCTTCAGTTGAGATGCAAGGTGATCCTCATAGCCTCATTCTGGCCTTGACAAGTTTGGTTCCCCTTTCTTCAGCTTCACCTAGTATACCCACTGTGGATTCTGGACCCTCTACCAGATCTGATTACTCACCCCCAAGGGTTGACTCACCCAAATCTGTCCAATCTCAAGCTGACAGCTTGGTTTCTCCACTTCTTTTAGTCACCAGGCAAGCTAGTCTCTCCTCACCTGTTTGAGACATCATCCTGGCCTCTCACAAACCATCCACCAGAAGACTATATCAGAGTAAATGGAAAAGGTTTTCCAGCTGGTCCAAGGATAACATGCTAGACCCATATTCGGCTCCTGTTACTGCAGTCCTTCGGTACTTGGCTACGTTTTTTTATAATGGAGCCTCTGCCTCTTTGGTACGAGTGCATCTAGCGGCAATTTCCAATTTCTACAATGGTACAGATGGCTCCCCCTTATCTCTTTATGCCTTTGCAAGGCTTTCCTCAAGGGGACCCCTCATCTCAGGCCTCCTGTCAGACACCCTGTGGAACCATGGAACCTTACTCTAGTCCTTCAGTCTTTGACTCAAAGACTGTTTGAGCCTGCTGCTAAGTGTGACCTAAAGTTTTTGTCTTGGAAATCTTTGTTCCTGGTAGCCATTACCTCTGCCAGAAGAGTCTCAGAGCTACAGGCATTGTGTATCAAGAGGCCCTATCTGGTCTTTCATAAAGACAGAGCATAACTTTGAACAAATCCATCCTTTCTTCCCAAAGTTGTTTCTGAATTCTCCATTAACTAGATCATTGATTTATCAGTCTTTTTTCTGAATTTTGCCAATAGAGGAGAGTATTGCCTTCACTCCTTAGACGTACATAGACAATTGAGATTTTACCTAGACAGGACCAAACCTATCTGTAAATCTGAACAACTTTTCATTTCTTTTTCTGGGTCCAAAATGGGAGAGGCTGTTTTCAAGGATACATTATCAAGATGGCTAAGGGACTGCGTACGTTTCATCTATTCCCTCAGTAATGAACCTATGCCAAAGGTTAAAGCTCACTCCACTAGATCTATGGCAACGTCTGTAGCTTTCCATTCCAGGGCTTCCATGGATGACATTGCACAGCAGCTACTTGGGCTAAGCCTCATGCCTTTATCAATCATTACAAATTGGACCTGGTCTCCAGAGGGAGAGCTGCCTTTGGCTCAATGGTACTCAGGAATGTTCTTCCATAAGGACCACTCATGGACCTCAAGGTAGCTTGGGATTCTGTCCCATCAGTGATGAATGGAAAGATTAACAACATCAGATAAAGAAGTTATGTCTTACCACAACATTCCATCTGTGTTGTTCATCTTCTTTCATTCATCACTTCCCACCCTTCTTCCCCCTCCAAAGGCTCCTGGGGGATGCTTTGGGTCTAAGCGGTGCCCTAGGTTACTTGTGCAGAAGTGGCCTTGGCTTTACTTCCCTTTCTTAGCAAACTCGATCTGAGGTAACAGGGAGAAGGGCATTCTGAGACTTAGCTTGAGAGTTTTTTCGCTGGTGCAAGCTTGGTAATAGGCCAACTCAGTTCCAAGGGCTAGGAACCGAATCCCATCGGTGATGAATGAAGGAAGATGAACAACACAGATGGAATGTTATGGTAAGACATAACTTCTTTATTGCTACTTAATACCTTGCAATAATCCTGTAACATTGCTGTTTAATGCTAATTTATAATGAAAATTGTATAATATGTTGGAACTTTTCTCCTCAGGCCTCCACTGAAAAAGGGTTCTTCAGCTTAGTCAGACAATCCTGGTCAACAAATGTAAAATAAATAAATAAATAATAAAATAAGACAACCATGTCCAATATTACTTTGATAACTGCCTAATGCAAGCTATGTTTCAGCAGAAATAGACCTTGGCTCTAATGATGTCCACCCTTAGTAAAATTTCCTGCAATCTATCCAAATCTAGCCTGGTCACAGCGACGAAGAATGCCTTAATTTGAGTACGTTTGGACACAGAATTAGTACCAAGATTGAAGTCCCTTTTCTCAGCCGTAGCCCAGAAACAGGGATTTTCATCCAGACAGTTTCTAAGAGCTGTTGGCCTCATGTCAGCATCCTTTCTCATGATACCCCAGTCAGATTACATATGTGTCTCGTGGTACCCCAGTCAGATTACATATGTGTCTCATGGTACCTCACTCAGATTACATATGTGTCTCATGGTACCCCAGTCATATTGCATAAGTGTCTCATGGTACCCCAGTCAGATTACATGTGTGTCTCATGGTACCCCAGTCAGATTACATAGGTGTCTCATGGTACCCCAGTCAGATTACATATGTGAAAGATCTATAGGTACCTGGGAAGGTTTTTAATTAGTTTATTTTTAACAAAGTGCTACATACTTTCATGTCTGCCAATGATTAAGCCTCCCCAACTTTACTCTGTGCATTCTCCTGCACTAGGGAGTCACCCCATATCAGTACTGGGTAAGAGACATCCAGAAAAAAATACTTTTATATATATAGCTGTGAGGATTGCTTGAGCCCTTGCTGGCATCTCAGTAAGGAGGACATCTTTTGTATGGCCAGCCCCACCCCTGGGTGGGATTTGAGCTACTTGTATCAGTGCAGGGATCTAAAATACCTTCCTCCTGCAAGTTCACACTCCCATGTACTGCTTAATGGAAGGTTGCCACCAGGTGGTCACTTGTTGAGCTGAAAACTCATCCCCAGGACATGATAGTAGCCCTGATAGATGTGTGTATGTGTGGGAGACATGCATACATCAAAGAAGGACATAGGAGGGCCTGCAATAATGCAAGTGCTCATGTCAACCACCAGTTGATGGTGTTAGGGGAGTAAGAAAATAGCTCCAAGCTTGTGTCTGCATGATGCAGCTGCTGATATGGAAAGATGGTGATGTGTAGTTAACAGTCGAGACAAGCAAGTATGGTTGCCTTAGGGGGTCCTTGTCTGGTGTAAGCCAGACTAACCTGGAGAAGCGATGAAGGCTCCCTTCATGCAGCATGTGGAGTAATGGCACAAGGTGAGACACAAACCACCCTCAAGACTGCCTAGATGATGGCTTCTCTGGACTAGGGATACCCTGAGCATGGAGGACACAAATGTGTTTGAGTCTGGTTAAGGGATCTTTGATACTCTAGTAGTCATAAGGTCAATATGGACTTAGCAAAAAGAAAGTGAAGACCTGTTTTACTAAGTGAATTAATAGGTGTTAAGAAATGGTCAAAATATTTTCATTCATCCTGATGAGGCAGTGATCTCAAAAATGTGTTTTTTTATGGCTGGGAAGCATCTGTCTACTACAATTGCTTCATCTAGAAAACATTTTAATTTAAATATAATAAAAGAAAAAAAGGCTTGACTACTTAAACCCCTCTTAATATCTTTGCGCAAGAATTCTGTACAGTAAAAATGAAAATGTATGTTGTTTTCTGTTTTTTAATATTTTATTGAAATGAATAGTCTGGGAAAATGTGTCATGGGTCCAAATAGAGAAGAGAAGTTGCAATTGCACATAAGACCAGCCTGCTAAATGTAAACATGTGCATGTAATTTGCAAGTTGGAAACGTATATTAAAATTAAAAAAAAAAACTGTTAGATTATGTAAATGTAAATATCAGAATGACTGCCTTACCATTCATATAATGGAATGTGAATGGCTTTGTAGATATGGACAAGAGCAGAGTATTGACTTAATTACGAAGTGTAGGGTATAGCAATATTACAGAAGATAAAGTTAGATCGAAATCTTCATGTAAATTTAACAAAGATAGGATCTTAGAAGGGTTATTCGGCAAATTATCTGGGACAAAGGAAAAGGGGGGTTAATACTACTGACTGTCACAAGAGCCCCAACGCTGAGATGAAGAGACTGACACAGTGGTAGATTTGTGGTAATAAGGGCTGATTGGCAATGAAGAAGGGTTACATTGGCATGTGTTTATATTCCACCTAAGACTCGTATTAAGGAGCTTCCAGCAGGGATTATTATTCATGCGTGGGGACTAGAACCTAATATGCAGTAGTGTAGATGTTCCAGGAGGACCTAGAAGGGAAAATATAACTAAAAGGCATCGATTTCTGAAGCCATATATGAGAATATTGTGAATGGAGGATGTAAAATTACTAGTAGGATCCCAGACAGAATTTACATATTATTCTGCAAGGTACAATAACTAGGCTATACTGGACAGAAAGTATATTTCACAGGCACTGGCATATTTAATTGACATTTTTCAAAGCATCTAATAACTATTTCAGGCCATATCCCAATAAAGACTAAGATAGAGTTACGGACTAATAAATAAAATAAGACATTGGTACTTCCCTACTTGCCTATTAAAACAGAGGATTTAAGGACGGGCAATGGAAAAAATCAAGAGTGACAGATTTATTCAGAAGTGATAGCTGAGGATTTGGCTAAAATCAAAATTGAATTCAAAATGGTGTAGAAATGAGAGAGAGAAAGAGAGAGAGAGAGAAATATGGGAAAGAATGAATAGGAATTATTTAGAGGGATTATCAAAGGTTAAAGTATTGCAGATGAAGTGGAATCTTTTGGAACAAAAAAGGGAGAACAAGGGAATATTTGGATGATAGGCATAAGTTTAGAAAGGTGACTGTTATCCAAGTCCTTTTGATAACCCCAGCACAATGATTTAGGCAACAGAAAATAGAAAGGAGTGTTGCCAGACTTAGGGAGCCTATAGCAAGAACAATATCCAGAGATCCTGTAGAGGCATTAGAACGATTTTGGAAAGTCTTTGAAAATCTGTAAAGAGCAGAGGAACGGGGAGAAGTAAGAAAAGACAGAAAATAGAAATCGTTACGGAAGACTCAAATATGTCAAAGGTACTGGAAGAAGAGGCGCAAGAACTAATCGCGAAGATCGAAGGGGATGAGATAAAATGGTGATGTAATATCAAGCAACAGGGGAGTCTTCAGGAAGAGATGCTATTCCTTTAGGGGCTTGGAAGTTAGGATGGAAAAAAGTTATATAGATCTGGAAGTTTTTTAACAATACTTTAAAATGTGGGACAGTACCAGTATCTTGGAAGAAATCTGTGATGGCTATACTACCCAAAGAGAGCAAAGACCCTTCAGACCCAGCCTTGTGTAGATCAACTTCAATTCTGGACTAGGATTATAAAATGTTTATGTCTATATTAGCTAAAAGAATGGTCAAGGTGTTGCCAAAATTGCTAAGCTATAGATCAATATGGTTTTGCGGAGGGGAGACAAACATTTGGCAAGCTGAATTTGAGTAAAGGAACCAGGGCATGAGTGTCATGTTTCTTTTTTTTTTACTTGCTTTATACTTAGAGCAATTGGTAAAAAGGTATAACTGGTACAGTACTCAAGGAAAAAGTAGCCTTATTTGCAGATGGTATTATGTTGTACTTGATAAAAGCAGAAAAAGATGATTCAGTGTTGTGGAACTTTCTGAGACAGTTTTAAGTTCTTTTTAGAATATAAAAATGCATGACAACAAAACAAAGGCTGTATAACACTAAACTGTGTCCCCACATATTAATTGGTTCAGTAATACCCATATTTATAGGGACATGATAACATACAGTATTTGGGTGTTTGGATTAAAATGATTCTATTACTGTAGTTACGGATATGTGCCAAGAGACTAAACAAACGATAATACACAAACTGACAAGTTGGAAGCTCTTGACTATGGATAGTAATGTACAAACAATGAGAATGTTTCTGGTCCCTTTACTATTGTATACAGGTCAGGCATATTTTTATCAACCAGAGGAGAAGCTATGTATCTGAATCAAACAGAATTGAGGGAGTTTACTTGGGAGGCAAAGAGGGTAAGAGACAAATGAGATAACTTACACCCCCAAAAGAATAAGGTGTTTAGGATTATCAGATATGAAGGGATACTTTGGAGCTACATAGTTAATTATCATATATATAACATAAGCAGAAAAGTACAAAATCAAAATGGAAAGAAATGATGCTGAAATGGTGGGTGTGGGTCACAAAAAGAGAAGAGAGGAAGACTTTGGATGCAGGTTCTTAAGGAGAACAATATGAACTATATAGAATATTATATTTACAAATATAACAACAGCAGCAGACATATTTTGAGAATTAAGGCAACATGTAAATGGAGAGATGAGATTTTACCAACAAGGACTACTGCAAATTGGGGCATAGAAAACAGACAAGAGGGAGGTAGAATTTACTGCAGAAAATTTGCAAAGGACCCAAAGTATTGGGAGCAAATAACTACGCAGAGAAAACTCATGAGTGGGATGAGGCCAAGCATAAGTTTGAACTGTGAGTTGTAGACTGCCTTCCCTACCAGGGACTGATAGAGGACAGGCAAAAAGGGACAGGGGGGTATTAAATGAAAGACTTGCTCTGGTTGAGTTTATAGTGATGTAAATTGACAATTAGTAGGGCATAAGAAATATTGCACAACTATGAGGATAGTTGTGTGGCTCTCAAGTATGCAAAAACAAGTCTATATCAGTTCAACGAAACAGCACATCATAGGTTCATAGGTTGGTACTGGGCTATCTGCCTGAAGGCATATATTAGCCCAGCCACGTTGTGCAGTATTCACAGCCCCTTTAGTAGTTCCCTAGACCCTTGTACTAGCAGCTAGTATCCTTGGCCCCTATCTAGTAGTGCTGTTGGTGTGATCCCTGGTGTGAACTTTCTGTTACCCATCCACTCATCAAGGTTCCTTTTGAAGAGTGATAGTGAGGGGCTCTGTCTTATGTTGATCGGGACCCTGTTCCATAGTAAGGGAAGTCTCTGCGAAGGGAATCTATCCCTCCAGCATGTTCTAGTCATTGTTGTGTTGAGGTTTATATCCCTAGAGTGTGTAGCTCGAGTAGATTTGGTTTTGCTAAGATAGAGCATGTTCAACAATTCTGGGTTGGACATGGCTCTGTACGTTAGACAGAGATCGCCTCTGAGAAAGCGGTATGCAACAGAGAACAGTCTTAGCTTTTTCAATCGTGTTGCATAGGGCAACTGTTTGAGGCCAGTAATCCTCTTGGTTAGGTACCTCTGTGGTCTCTCCAGCTGCTGGAGATGTCTAGCCAGGTACACTCCAATTGGTGCATTGTACTCAATAATGGGTCTGATGAGGGTAGAGTAGAGGGGCACCATTACATCCCTAGATCTTGATGCGAATCCTTTCCTGATCAGATGGGTCACATAGAAGGATTTTCTAACCACTTTGGCAACATGGTAATCAAAGGAAAGCTGACTATTTACTTGGGTCCCTAGATCCCTTATTTCTTCTTCAGATTTCAGGGGATTACCTCCTATGTTGTAGTTTACGGGTACTCTGTTTTTTCCAAAGGGGATTACTACGCATTTTATTGCATTTAGCTTGAGACCATGGCTTTGACACCATGCATCAGTCTCATTTAGGCCCTTCTTTAGGATCTCCATGTCGGCCGGAGACTCTATTATAGCACCCAGTTTGCAGTCGTCCGCAAACTTAGTCAGCCACAGCCCTTCCGTGCTTGCCTGTACTTCTGAGAAGTATATGCCAAACAGGAGGGGCCCCAGGACAGAGCCCTGAGGCACACCATTCGTCACTGGTCTGGATTCGGACATAGATCCCGCTACTCTTACTTTATGAGATCTGTCTGAGAGCCAGTTTGCGATCCATCTTGTGACGTAAGGGTTTATGCCCAGGCTGGTGAGCTTATCAATAATACCTGAATGGGGAATGGTGTCAAATGCTTTAGCAAGGTCAAGGTAAGCCATGTGTACCTCCTTTCCCTTATCTATAGCCTGAGTAACTGTCTCAAAGAAATCCACCAGGTTCAGAAGGCATGATCTGCCCTTGATGAAGCCGAACTGTGTGGAGACCAGCAACTGGAGGTTCCCAATCTCTCCATTTATGAGTTCCATAATGATTCGCTCCATAGCCTTACAGATCAGACTGGTCAGGCTTATTGGTCGGTAGTTCCCAGGGTCAGTTGTGGCCCCACCCTTGTGTAGCGGGACCACCATTGCCATGCGCCATTCTATGGGCATGTATCCTGTGGAGAGGCTGAGACTGAACAGGGTATTAAGATGCGGGGTTAATTCCTTTTGGAGCTTGCATATGACACAGCCTGGGACACCATCTAGTCCCATGGAGGCAGTGTTTTTAGCTTTAGATATTGCCTTGTTAACCAACGTATCAGTAATAATTGGACATACACAATCCCCTGGAATGGTAATAGGCCCTGTAGGTGGTGGTGGTGGTGGTGGGGGGATTTGCACTGAACCTGCCAACCAGGATGTTTGTTGGCAATGTCAGAAGGGTCAGTGTATTTTGTTCCATTTTGTACTAGCTCAGAACAGACCTGAGCGTTGCCATTTAGGTTTTTGACGTAGCAATAGAAGGCCTTATGGTTATCCTTGGCAACTTTCTTTTCAAAATTAGCTTTAGTTGACTTGATGAGGGCCCTCAATTTCTTACTAATGCTGATCAGGGATGATTTTTCTACTTGAGATTTGGCCTTTTTTTGTATAAGTCTCCTCCTTTTATTGTAAAGTTTGCTTATGGCCGGGGTCCACCAGACTGGTTTCTTCTTGCTTGAGTAAGGAGTCTTGGTTTTATTTGGGATAGCACGGTCCATGCAATCCTGAAGATGCATATAGAGTGCCTTGATATAGGATTCCGCTTCCTGGATATCATTATCCTTCTGCAAGAGAATAGTGAAGCTTTCCACTTCGGATGCAAGTAGTTTGAAGTTTGCTTTGGAAAGGTTTTTGACAATGGTTTATTTGACTGGGGAAGGTGGAGGAGTGAGGATGTCCAGGGTTATCAGTTTGTGGTCGGATCTGACCAAGGAGGGAGTGATAACGGGTGTGGTACAGTGGGCGCCCATATTTGTGATGACTAAATCCAAAAAGTTGTCCCATGTAGTGGGGGAACATACTAGTTGTTCAAGGGCATTTGAATTTATAAATTCTATGAATCGCTGAGCATAGGAGTTGGAACATTGGTAGTTTGCCCAGTCTATACCAGGGTAGTTGAAATCACCCAAGATTATGGTGTTGGGTAGGACTTTTATATTTTCCAATGTCTCAAAGAATGCAGAGTGAGCATCTTGGGACATGGTGGGCGATCTTTATCTGGTTACGACTTGAAATGTGGTTTTTCCTGCTGATAGTTGCGCATGGATGATCTCTGGGGCATCATGCTGCGCTACTAACATGGAGATATGGGTATCCTTGATGAATATGGATACACCTCCGCCCTTTGTACTGCGATCCGGTAACTGAGGCCGGAAGGTATGATATGAATTGTAACCTGGCAGTGCTGGGGTGCTCTCTTAAGCCTTGAACCAGGTTTCTGTCACTGCACAAACATCGATTTTCTCCATGCTGAGGAGAGCCTCGAGTGTGTGCATTTTGAGGTTGAGACTGCTGGCGTTGAGTAGCATTACCCTTAGCTTTTGGTTACTTGTGCTGGTTATGGTGGTTGGTTTTTCCTTTGAGCCTTGCCTAAAAAAGGCACTATGGGGACGGCAAGAGCCTTGGCCAGTATTCGAAAACCTAGGGGTGACAGGTGCAACCCATCTCTGGCAAAACAGCGAGGCTTGTCTATCATGTCATCCTAGGCAGACAGACACTGGATCCCCTTAGAATGACACCAGAAGCTTAGCCAATTGTTGAAATTGATCATTTTGTCTTTGTATTGTGGTATCATTCTAGGTGAAGGTAGTATGCTACTCAAGGTCAGGGTCATACCAGCTTGGGCTACATGATCAGAGAGCTTCTCAATGTCTCTTTTCATGTAGTCCAGGGAGGTACGTCTTAGATCATTCACACCAACATGTACAATGACAGTGTCGTACTTGTACTTGTTCTGGAGTGACCTAAGTGCTTGTGTTATGTGGCAGATCCGAGCACCCGACAGGCAGCTGACAGTAACCTTCTTCTTGTTCAGCCTGGTGAGTGGAACATCAGTGTGCCTTACTATAGAGTCTCCCATTACTAGTATGTTAGGTATGGTGTTTTGCCTTAAGGGCTGTTGTGAGGCACACTGCTGAGGTGAATTATGTGTTTTCTGGCTTGTGTTTGGGGGTGCAGGTTGCTTGCTTGTCTGCTTTGGAGGGCACTGTTTCTTTTTCAGATTGGTACCTAGTGCCTCCGAATATGCTTTTGTGTATTTATGCGTATGTTTTGCCGGTGCTTGTTTTGTAGATTCATGTGTGACAGGTGGTGTGATGCAAGTGTGTCCCTTATCCTCTTGACTGTCTGTTACAGTCATGGGTTGAGAGCGCTTAGCCTCCAGTCTGGCTGTGTATTTGCATCTCTCACAAGTGTTTGTGTCTAGAGGTAAGAGGAGAGGGTTGTCTGTATACATGAGGCAGTTGTGACATTGCCTCAGGATGCCCAATTCTACCAGATGAACTGGAGACTACACCTGAAGCTGACCTCTGGACATGCTTTGAAGAGTAAATTGAACTTACGTCCTGCAGACGATCGAGAGTCTTATGCTATATTATAATAGTGCTGTCTAGGAAATTTGGAGAATAATAGTGCTGTCTAGGATATTAGGACAAGTGCTGATTTCTGTTTTGCAAGTGCTGCAATAAGAGCAGCTGATCTGAAGCACTTGAGATGAGGCTTGCCTAGTTCTAAGGGAAAATTTACAGTGCAGACTTTGTGGGGCTGGCAGTAGTATACCCCAACTAAATGGCGCTGCCCGACGCTGCTCTGTGTGCAAGACCGTGCAAAAAGAGAGTTGCAGGGTTTTTCCTCTAGATAAGTGAGGAAAGTGAGTGCAAAAACTGTTTTCCTCTAGGTAATGAGGAAGATAGAATGCTATAGTAATTAATAGCTTATTTAGTGCTTACAAGTTCTGAACAAGTGCTGAGCATGAACAAGCAAATTTAAGTGCTAAAACTAAGAATCTGTATCTGCACTAGATGAGTTGCAGGACAGAAACAAGTGCAAATACAGGCTTTCAAATCAGAAAGTTGAGAGAGATGGAAGAGATTGCCCAAACGGCCAATAACTACAAATTCTGGGCCAGAACCACTACCTATGTGGTAGACAGGTTACCTAGTGCTTACCACTCCCACTGATAAGCTAGAAGGCTTTCCTCCAACACAGAAAGGTTTGGGGGGCTCAGAAGCTTACATACAGTCCTGGATACAGCAAATCTGTATCTGGAACACTAGTTACAGGAAAGGTAGGAAACAGGCTTGCAGTTTTTTTTTTTACAGAAAAGTAGCAAAAACAGTAGTAAAAAACAATTCACATGCAGTGCAAGCTAGCACACTTGAGTATGCAGCAATATTAGACCAAACACAGTTTAAAAAATGCAATTAAATAAAAAGTGCAGAAAGAGTTTATTAGGTAGAATGTGGTAAAGAGATGGGGGAGTGTCCCAGATCAAATCTACAGTGGGGCAGGCAACCGCAAAAGCCACCAAATTTAAACTACAAACCAAAAATAGGGAGGGTGGGGAAAACAGTTTCAACAGAGATCTAAGCAAAAACTAACAGTACAAACTTTAAAACCAAAAAAATATTCTCAGCTCTGTATATTTGCTGATCATCTCAGAACAGTGAGACAACAGGTTCAATACAGATCTAAGCAACAATTAAACTCTATAACCAAAAAAATATACTCATCTCTGTATAATTGCAGATAATATGATCATCGAATACAACAATCTCGGACTTCTAACCACGAAATCTATAAACATCGAAAGCTCAGAACAGCAAATTTTTTCCCTGGGAGAAAATTCACTGTTCCGAGAAACACAAGCACACCAAAAAAACAGCAATCCACACACACATACACTTAAAATCCTACATCTAACCCTACACTAAACTGTACATACAGTACTATCTATCCACTATCCTTAACCCAAACCCTAACCCTAAGGTCCGTCACTATCGCACACTCACCTTACCCACGCCCTAACCCTAACTCATATACCCAGCCCTAACCCTAAAGTCTATCACTATCGCACACTCACCTCACCCACGCCCTAACCCTAACTCACATACCCCACCCTAACCATAAAGTCTGTCACTATCACACACTCACCTCACCCGCGCCCTAACCCTAACTCACATACCCCTCCCTAATCCTAAAGTCCACACAATTGCACACTTACCTGAACCCAACCCGTAACTTTCCACCACAGTGCTGAAAATAGTGAAGCCACAGAAACGGACAACCAAATTCTTTCCCTAGGAAAAAATTTGGTTATCTGCAGCTTCGCTATTTTCAGCGTTCACTGATTTCGGGTCGATATTAGAACATTCTAAGTATTAACCCTTCGATGATCTAATATAGACCCTGCAAAAACATCTAGAGGGGTTAGAATTTTTGCATGAAAGTATTTCCATAGGTATTTTCATATCCCAAGCAGACTTCAGAGGACAGTCAGACAGCAATCACTGGAGATGGGATGACAAAGAAGGGAACTTCTGATCATATTTTCTTGAAATGCAACAAGTTGGCAGATTTTAGAAATTTCGTACAGGATACTTTGTTAGAAATGTTGGGGGAGTAAATTTTTTGTAACTAAGGAAATAATGCTTTTGAGCCAGGATATTGAAACTCAGTTGTCTAGATATAATAAGGGCCTTCCAAGTTTAATGCTGTTGCCTGCCAAAATCTAGAAAATAGAAATTAAAAACTACCTCAACTGTTAACAGAATTATTGAATGTTATAAAGGAGATACAATAATTGGAGGTGGGATCTTTGGAAAATGGAAGGAGCAAACTATGTAGAAATAAATGGAATCTGTTGGAGCAATACATACAGAATAATTTTCAGAGGGAGGAGAAGGAGTGAAATTTCAGGAAAGGCAAAACTTGAGCAATCTTGAAATGTTAAATTTGTCCCTTCCAGTTTCTCTGGTAGAGCAGGAAATCTCAGGTTTTTTTCTGCGTGCTCTGTCTTCTAAGTCTACCATTTTTGAAACAGCTCTTTTTGAGCAGTCGTATACTCAGCCAGCCTTTGCTTAATGTCAGCCTCTGATTTTTGCAGTTTTATCAGTTCTTCTGAGTAGCTAGTTAAAATATTCTAGTTTTTCAGCCTTTTGTTATTTGAGATGATACACTCCTTTAATGTTTCATTTGTTTTAATTACTTCTGAGTATGTTTTATTTATTTATTTTTTCCTCTAAATTACTGGAAGCCTTATCTTGTACCAAACCTGAAGGCTGAAATGCCTTTTTGCTGAATAGCTGCAGGATTCTTCCCAGCCAGTGTTTTCTCTTCACCTTTTCTGGTTGAGTTTTCTTCAAAGTTCTCTAAATTTCTTCTTCGCTGGCATCCAGGTAGTGTACTTACTAGTCAAAAACTGAATTGTATTCAGGCTGACAATATCACTGGTTCTTACATTTCAGTTTCTTTTTTACACTGGGAGATTTGAAGTAAAGCTGTAGATCAGTCAGCAGCTATCTTGAAAATCTTGTGTAATCTTACATGTAATAATTCTTAAGAAAGAGATTATATGTGTATAATTCATGAAAATAAACAAATCTTTGCACTTTGCAATGTTTTTTCTCTTTTATAATTGAATGTGTACTCATGCCACTATGGGATATGTGATATTAAAAATGTGTTTAAAATACCTGGGCAAACCCAAAAATAATGGAGGGCCAAAGGGCCAAAATCCTGGACAATGTTTCAATATTACTCTAATTTACTTAAACATGTAATAGAACAATAGATTTTTCCATCAATATGCATTTTCTGAACAATATGCAGTATGAATCGTTAAAGTCTGACCTGACAGACTGACTGTAATCCTCAGTGATTTACCAGAAAAATAAAATAAAATAAAAACTTACAAGGGACAAGGTAAAATATGAGGCAAATCAGGACTGTTGTGAGGTATGTTAAATGTTGACTATGATAAGGAGATGGAAACAATAATTTTATGCATTTTTTTTAATTGACCCAGTTGTAGAATCACAAAACATAACAGATATACAAAAATCAGGACAGGCTGTTGTGATTTAAGCAGGCATTTTAAATGCACAGAAATAGTGGCTATTTTAAGGTACAAACTGTGCACTAATATTCTTTGCATTTAAAAGTTTTATTGGTTAAATCTTACTGCTACGTGTATTGCCTTGAGAAGAAGGCAGCAGATAGTAACTGATTTATAACATCACTTTCTTAGCAAAGTATTCTTATGTAGTTATTAGATCTGATGTTTTCAATCTTCATTTTATCCTTGACATATGGGTTCGGTTCCGATATCAGAGCCAACTCAGCTGTTACTACAGCTCGCGCAGGCCAAAAAACTCTTGAGCATCATCCAAACCCACAATCCCCCTGTCCCAATTACCTTAGATCTCGTTTGCCATTTTTCCAGACAGATGCATTCACCTCATCTCTTGAGCTAAGTCTGCTTTATTAATAATTTGTGTTTAAAATCTCTTGTCAGACTAACTTTTTGTTATTATTTTATACTTCATGTTGTACTCTGGTGTACTTTTACTATCTTTTGACCCCTTCCATACACGTCTGTGTATTCTTGTTATCATCATTGACAGTTTTCCCGTCTCTTCCCGTAAACTCCAGTGTAGTTGTAATTATCATTGTTGACAGTTTTCCCGTCTCTTCACATACACCCCAGTGTAGTTGTAATTATCATTGTTGACAGTTTTCCCCTCTCTTCCCGTACACTCCAGTGTAGCTGTAATTATCATTGTTGACAGTTTTCCCCTCTCTTCCCATACACTCCAGTGTAGTTGGAATTTTCATTGTTGACAGTTTTCCCATCTCTTCCCATACACTCCAGTGTAGTTGTAATTATCATCATTGACAGTTTTCCTCTCTCTTCCCGTATACTCCAGTGTAGTTGTAATTATCATTGTTGACAGTTTTCCCCTCTCTTCCCGTACACTCCAGTGTAGTTGGAATTTTCATTGTTGACAGTTTTCCCATCTCTTCCCGTACACTCCAGTGTAGTTGTAATTATCATCATTGACAGTTTTCCTCTCTTTTCCCGTACACTCCAGTGTAGTTGGAATTTTCATTGTTGACAGTTTTCCCATCTCTTCCCGTACACTCCAGTGTAGTTGGAATTTTCATTGTTGACAGTTTTCCCATCTCTTCCCGTACACTCCAGTGTAGTTGTAATTATCATCATTGACAGTTTTCCTCTCTCTTCCCATACACAAAAGTGTAGTTGGAATTTTCATTGTTGACAGTTTTCCAATCTCTTCCCGTAGACTCCAGTGTAGATGTAATTATCATTATTGACAGTTTTCCCCTCTCTTCCCGTACACTCCAGTGTAGTTGCAATTATCATTGTTGACAGTTTTCCCCTCTCTTCCCGTACACTCCAGTGTAGTTGGAATTTTCATTGTTGACAGTTTTCCCATCTCTTCCCGTACACTCCAGTGTAGCTGTAATTATCATCATTGACAGTTTTCCTCTCTCTTCCCGTACACTTCAGTGTAGTTGTAATTATCATTGTTGACAGTTTTCCCCTCTCTTCCCGTACACTCCAGTGTAGTTGGAATTTTCATTGTTGACAGTTTTCCCATCTCTTCCCGTACACTCCAGTGTAGTTGTAATTATCATCATTGACAGTTTTCCTCTCTCTTCCCATACACTCCAGTGTAGTTGGAATTTTCATTATTGACAGTTTTCCCCTCTCTTCCCGTACACTCCAGTGTAGTTGTAATTATCATTGTTGACAGTTTTCCCATCTCTTCCCGTACACTCCAGTGTAGATGTAATTATCATTCTTGACAGTTTTCCCCTCTCTTCCCTTACACTGCAGTGTAGTTGTAATTATCATTGTTGACAGTTTTCCCCTGTCTAACCGTACACTCCAGTATAGTTGTAATTATCATCGTTAACAGTTTTCCCCTCTATTCGCGTACACCCCTGTGTAGTTGTAATTATCATTGTTGACAGTTTTCCGGTCTCTTCTGGTACACCCCAGTGTAGTTGTAATTATCATCGTTGACAGTTTTCCCCTCTCTTCCCGTACACCCCAGTGTAGTTGTAATTATCATTGTTGACAGTTTTCCCCTCTCTTTCCATACACCCCAGTGTAGCTGTAATTATCATTGTTGACAGTTTTCCCCTCTCTTCCCGTATACCCCAGTGTAGTTGTAATTATCATCGTTGACAGTTTTCGCCTCTCTTCCCGTACACTCCAGTGTAGTTATAATTATCATCGTTGACAGTTTTCCCCTCTCTTCCCATAACCCCAGTGTAGTTGTAATTATCATTGTTGACAGTTTTCCCGTCTCTTCCCGTACACCCCAGTGTAGTTGTAATTATCATTGTTGACAGTTTTCCCCTGCCTAACAGTACACTCCAGTATAGTTGTAATTATCATCGTTAACAGTTTTCCCCTCTCTTCACGTACACCCCGGTGTAGTTGTAATTATCATCATTGACAGTTTTCCCCTCTCTTCCCGTACACTCCAGTGTAGTTGTAATTATCATCGTTGACAGTTTTCCCCTCTCTTCCCTTACACCCCAGTGTAGTTGCAATTATCATTGTTGACAGTTTTCCCCTCTCTTTCCGTACACCCCAGTGTAGTTGTAATTATCATTGTTGACAGTTTTCACTTCTCTTCCCGTACACCCCAGTGTAGTTGTAATTATCATCGTTGACAGTCCCCCCCCCACTTCCCGTACACCCCAGTGTAGTTGTAATTATCATCATTGACAGTTTTCCCCTCTATTCCTGTACACTACAGTGTAGTTGTAATCATTGTTAACAGTTTTCCCCTCTCTTCCCGTACACTCCAGTGTAGTTGTAATTATCATTGTTGACAGTTTTCCCATCTCTTCCCGTACACCCCAGTGTAGTTGTCATTATCATTGTTGACAGTTTTCCCCTCTCTTCTCATACACCCCAGTGTAGTTGCAATTATCATTGTTGACAGTTTTCCCCACTCTTCCTCTACACTCCAGTGTAGTTGTAATTATCATTGTTGACAGTTTTCCAGTCTCTTCCCGTACACTGCAGTGTAGTTGTAATTATCATTGTTGACAGTTTTTCCCTCTCTTCCCGTACACTCCAGTGTAGTTGTAATTATCATTGTTGACAGTTTTCCCCTCTCTTCCCGTACACTCCAGTGTAGTTGTAATTATCATTGTTGACAATTTTCCCATCTCTTCCCGTACACCCCAGTGTAGTTGTAATTATCATTGTTGACAGTTTTCCCGTCTCTTCCCGTACACCCCAGTGTAGTTGTAATTATCATTGTTGACAGTTTTGCCCTCTCTTCCCGTACACTCCAGTGTAGTTGTAATTATCATTGTTGACAGTTTTCCCCTCTCTTCCCGTACACCCCAGTGTAGTTCTAATTATCATTGTTGACAGTTTCCCCTCTTTTCCCGTACACCCCAGTGTAGTTGTAATTATCATCGTTGACAGTTTTCCCCTCTCTTCCCATACATCCCACTGTAGTTGTAATTATCATTGTTGACAGTGTTCCCATCTCTTCCCGTACACCCCATTGTAGTTGTAATTATCATCATTGACAGTTTTCCCCTCTCTTCCCGTACACCCCAGAGTAGTAATTATCATTGTTGTCAGTTTTCCCGTCTCTTCCCGTACACCCCAGTGTAGTTGTAATTATCATTGTTGATAGTTTCCCCTCTTTTCCCATACACCCCAGTGTAGTTGTAATTTTCATGGTTGACAGTTTTCCCCTCTCTTCCCGTACATCCCACTGTAGTTGTAATTATCATTGTTGACAGTTTTCCCGTCTCTTCCCGTACACCCCAGTGTAGTTGTAATTTTCATTGTTGATAGTTTTCCCCTCTCTTCCCATACACCCCAGTGTAGTTGTAATTCTCATTGTTGACAGTTTTTCCCTCTCTTCCCATACACCCCAGTGTAGTTGTAATTATCATTGTTGACAGTTTTTCCCTTTTTTCCCGTACACTCCAGTGTAGCTGTAATTATCATTGTTGACAGTTTTCCATCTCTTCCAGTTCACTCCAGTGTAGTTGTAATTATCATTGTTGACAGTTTTCCCCTCTCTTCCCGTACACTCCAGTGTAGTTGTAATTATCATTGTTGACAGTTTTCCCATCTCTTCCCGTACACTCCAGTGTAGTTGTAATTATCATTGTTGACAGTTTTCCCCTCTCTTCCCGTACACCCCAGTGTAGTTGTAATTATCATCATTGACAGTTTTCCTCTCTCTTCCCGTACACTCCATTGTAGTTGTAATTATCATTGTTGACAGTTTTCCCATCTCTTCCCGTACAATCCAGTGTAGTTGTAATTATCATTGTTGACAGTTTTCCCGTCTCTTCCCGTACACCCCAGTGTAGTTGTAATTATCATTGTTGACAGTTTTCCCCTCTCTTCCCGTACACTCCAGTGTAGTTGTAATTATCATTGTTGACAGTTTTCCCCTCTGTTTCCATACACCGCACTGTAGTTGTAATTATCATTGTTGACAGTTTTCCCCTCTCTTTCCGTACACCCCACTGTAGTTGTAATTATCATCGTTGACAGTTTTCCCGTCTCTTCCCGTACACTCCAGTGTAGCTATATTTATCATCATTGACAGTTTTCCCCTCTCTTCCCATACACTCCAGTGTATTTCTAATTATCATTGTTGACAGTTTTTCCCTGTCTTCCCATACACTTCACTGTAGTTGTCATTATCATTGTTGACAGTTTTCCCCTCTCTTCCCATACACTCCAGTGTATTTCTAATTATCATTGTTGACAGTTTTTCCCTGTCTTCCCATACACTCCACTGTAGTTGTCATTATCATTGTTGACAGTTTTCCCCTGTCTTCCTGTACACTCCAGTGTAGGTGTAATTATCATCATTGACAGTTTTCCCCTCTCTTCCCGTACACTCCAGTGTAGTTGGAATTATCATTGTTGACAGTTTTCCCCTCTCTTTCCGTACACCCCTGTGTAGTTGTAATTATCTTTGTTGACAGTTTTCCTCTTTCTTCCCGTACACTCCAGTGTAGTTGTAATTATCATTGTTGACTGTTTTCCCGTCTCTTCCCGTACACTCCAGTGTAGTTGTAATTATCATTGTTGACAGTTTTCCCCTCTTCCCGTACACTCCAGTGTAGTTGTAGTTATCATTGTTGATAGTTTTCCCCTCTCTTCCCGTACACCCCAGTGTAGTTGTAATTATCATTGTTGACAGTTTTCTCCTCTTTTCCCGTACTCCCCAGTGTAGTTGTAATTATCAGCATTGACAGTTTTCCCCTCTCTTCCCATACATCCCACTGTAGTTGTAATTATCATTGTTGACAGTTTTCCTGTCTCTTCCCGTACACCCCATTGTAGTTGTAATTATCATCATTGACAGTTTTCCCCTCTCTTCCCGTACACCCCAGTGTAGCTGTAATTATCATTGTTGACAGTTTTCCTGTCTCATCCCGTACACTCCAGTGTAGTTGTAATCATCATCGTTGACAGTTTTCCCCTCTGTTTCCGTACACCCTAGTGTAGTTGTAATTATCATCGTTGACAGTTTTCCCCTCTCTTCCCGTACACTCCAGTGTAGTTATAATTATCATCGTTGACAGTTTTCCCATCTCTTCCCGTAACTCCAGTGTAGTTGTAATTATCATTGTTGACAGTTTTCCCCTCTCTTCCCGTACACCCTAGTGTAGTTGTAATTATCATCGTTGACAGTTTTCCCCTCTCTTCCCGTACACTCCAGTGTAGTTATAATTATCATTGTTGACAGTTTTCCCCTCTCTTCCCGTACACTCCAGTGTAGTTGTAATTATCATTGTTGACAGTTTTCCCTTCTCTTCCTGTACACCCCAGTGTAGTTGTAATTATCATTGTTGACAGTTTTCCCCTCTCTTCCCGTACACCTTAGTGTAGTTGTAATTATCATCGTTGATAGTTTTCCCCTCTCTTCCCGTACACTCCAGTGTAGTTATAATTATCATCGTTGACAGTTTTCCCATCTCTTCCCGTACACTCCAGAGTAGTTGTAATTGTCATTGTTGACAGTTTTCCCATCTCTTCCCGTACAATCCAGTTTAGTTGTAATGATCAATGTTGACAGTTTTCTCCTTTCTTCCCATACATCCCAGTGTAGTTGTAATTATCATTGTTGAGAGTTTTCCCCACTCTTTTCGTACACCCCAGTGTAGTTGTAATTATCATCGTTGACAGTTTTCCCCCCTCTTCCCGTACACCCCAGTGTAGTTGTAATTATCATCGTTAACAATTTTCCCCTCTCTTCCTGTACACTCAAGAGTAGCTGTAATTATCAATGTTGACATTTTTCCCATCTTTTCCCGTACAATCCAGTGTAGCTGTAATTATCATTGTTTACAGTTTTCCCCTTTCTTCCCATACACCCCAGTGTAGTTGTAATTATCATTGTTGACAGTTTTCCCCTCTCTTCCCATACACCCCAGTGTAGTTGTAATTATCATCGTTGACAGTTTTCCCCTCTCTTCCCGTACACTCCAGTGTAGTTGTAATTATCATTGTTGACGGTTTTCCCCTGTCTTCCCGTACACTCGAGTGTAGTTGTAATTATCATTGTTTACAGTTTTCCCCTTTCTTCCCATACACCCCAGTGTAGTTGTAATTATCATTGTTGACAGTTTTCCCCTCTCTTCCCATACACCCCAGTGTAGTTGTAATTATCATCGTTGACAGTTTTCCCCTCTCTTCCCATACACCCCAGTGTAGTTGTAATTATCTTCGTTGACAGTTTTCCCCTCTCTTCCCATACATCCCACTGTAGTTGTAATTATTTTTGTTGACAGTTTTCCCGTCTCTTCCCGTACACCCCATTGTAGTTGTAATTATCATCATTGACAGTTTTCCCCTCTTTTCCCGTACACCCCATTGTAGTTGTAATTATCTTCGTTGACAGTTTTCCCCTCTCTTCCCATACATCCCACTGTAGTTGTAATTATTTTTGTTGACAGTTTTCCCCTCTCTTCCCATACATCCCACTGTAGTTGTAATTATTTTTGTTGACAGTTTTCCCGTCTCTTCCTGTACACCCCAGTGTAGTTGTAATTGTCATTGTTGACAGTTTTCCCCTCTTATCCCGTACAACCCAGTGCAGTTGTAATTATCATCATTGAAAGTTTTCCCCTCTTATCCCGTACAACCCAGTGCAGTTGTAATTATCATCGTTGACAGTTTTCCCCTCTCTTCCCATACACTGCAGTGTAGTTGTTATTATCATTGTTGACAGTTTTTCCATCTCTTACCGTACAATCCAGTGTAGTTATTATCATTGTTGACAGTTTTCCCCTCTCTTTCCGTACACCCCAGTGTAGTTGTAATTATCATCGTTGACAGTTTTCCCCTCTTTCCTTACACTCCAGTGTAGTAATTATCATTATTGACAGTTTTCCCCTCTCTTCCCGTACACTCCAGTGTAGTTGTAATTATCATTGTTGACAGTTTTCCCCTCTCTTCCCGTACACCCCAGTGTAGTTGTAATTATCATCGTTGACAGTGTTCCCATCTCTTCCCGTACACCCCATTGTAGTTGTAATTATCATCATTGACAGTTTTCCCCTCTCTTCCCGTACACCCCAGAGTAGTTGTAATTATCATTGTTGTCAGTTTTCCCGTCTCTTCCCGTACACCCCAGTGTAGTTGTAATTATCATTGTTGATAGTTTTCACTCTTTTCCCATACACCCAAGTGTAGTTGTAATTTTCATGGTTGACAGTTTTTCCCTCTCTTCCCGTACATCCCACTGTAGTTGTAATTATCATTGTTGACAGTTTTCCCGTCTCTTCCCGTACACCCCAGTGTAGTTGTAATTTTCATTGTTGACAGTTTTCCCCTCTCTTCCCGTACACCCCAGTGTAGTTGTAATTATCATCATTGACAGTTTTCCCCTCTCTTCCCGTACACCCGAGTGTAGTTGTAATTATCATCACTGACAGTTTTCCCATCTCTTCCCGTACACCCCAGTGTAGTTGTAATTATCATTGTTGACAGTTTTTCCCTTTTTTCCCGTACACTCCAGTGTAGCTGTAATTATCATTGGAACAAACCACTTGCTTACAAACAGGATAAATGCCCAGTGCTCCAGAAAAACTTAAATAATATTAATGAAACCAAAAGGAGCAACTAGGCTGATGCAGAGTCACAAGTAGAAATGAAAGGCAAAATCCTCAGGTTAAAATCCAAATGAAAGGCAAAATCCTCAGGTTAAAATCCAACTTTAATTCCACTGCAGGTCAGATAAGCGCTTTCACTCATTCATTTGAGCTTCATCAGATCATGTAACAAAGACCTTCAAGTACATAGGCTACATTTATACAGTTGAAACATCTCCTATTGGCTGCTTCTTGTTACATATTCATGAGTTAATCTAAGCTTAAAGATATATGCACATATAAACATGCTAAGATGTCTAAAATGACAAAGTGAATATAAAAAACATATAAAAAACATATAAAAACTCTCCATGAACACTCAAGATGCTCTAATAAATATGTATATATAAATATATATATCAAAAGAAATCTATTTCAAGGGTAAAACATATATGTTCCATCATTTATTATAAAATCTACAAACATTCCTCCATTTGTTTAACATAGGTTTAATGGAGGCTCTCATTGAGACCTAAACCCTATCTGCTCTCAATCTAACTATCCACATACTCTCCTTACTCTCAGTATGGTTCCTGATGTCACCTCCTCGTATACTGGGTTTAATATTCTCAAGAGCTCTAAATAGGAAATAATGTTCAGGACCTGCTTGGGCTACGTGCTTAGCTAAGGCATTGTGAGGTGAAGCCTTCCTAATGTGGTAAAGGTGTTCTCTTATCCTGTCTTTAAAACGACGATTGGTTTTGCCAACATAAAATGCATCACATATTTGGCACACTGCCAAATAAACTATATGAGTGGTATCACAGGTAGCTACAGCACGTATGCTAAAGTTAGTGTGCAAGTCAGGATGTTCAAAAAATGGACTGGGGTCAAGAGAATTACAATAATTACAGCGTCTACATGGTTTTGTGTGTTCAAGAGGCATTGACCATTCATCCCTTTTTGAATAGCATAGCATTCTCCTTAAATTTAATTTATTCCTATATAAAAAAGAGGGTTTAGTCCCCACAAGTTTACCGATGGTGTCATCAGTACAGGGAATAGGCCAGTCTTTCGTAATAATATTCTTGATTGCTGGACAATCAGTACTATATGGTAAAAGAACCCTTACATGAGTTGATCTCTCATCTCTACCATTGTCTATTGTAATGGATCCACCAGTAATAACTGGTCCAAAATAAGGGGCTGCTCTGTTCAGTCTACGTTTATTGACATCTAAGAGGTTGGACTCAATCTCTTGTGAGCTATAGCCCCGTTCTTCTAGCCTTATCTTGAGGTCACTCACTTCATTTAGGAAGCCTTCTTCTGTGGCATTTAGCCTAGAGGTTCTCATCCCCTGGCCTCTAATGATATTCTTAAAAATATGCTGTGGGTGCATACTATCACGCTGTAATAGAGTATTAAAATAGCAAGGTTTCCTATAGACACCTGTATTAATCAAACCACATGCTAACTTTTCTATATACAAGTCAAGAAATTCTATCTTCTCTCTAGAGTGATTCATACTGAAGGTTAAATAGCCAGTGAGGTTGTTCAATATAGTATGGAACACTAACAAATCATCAACACTGCCTCTCCATAAAACAAAAACGCCATCCACGAAACGCCTATAAAAGTTACATGTTGTTTAAACATTTCTAAATTAAAGTGGTTCTCAAATTCCCAAAATGCCAAAAACTTGTTTGCATAGCTGTTGGCACAGGTGTGCCCATGGCTACGCCACCGCTGTTGGTAAAACTTGTTGTCATAGGTGAAAAGATTGTTATTCAAAATGAGTTCAAGGAAATGTACAATGAGGTCTACTTTAACTGATGTATATTCGCTATGTAAGAGTAGATACTCAGTGATATAAATCAGGCCTATATTATTTAGTAACACAGTAAACAAGGACTTGATGTCAAACGTTACAAAAATCAAGTTATCAACGTCACAAATGCCACCTAAGCACTCATACAAATCTGTTAAAAACTGTTTGGAATCTTTCAGTACAACTTTGTTCTTATTTAATATAGGTCGCAAATGTTTCTCAACATAGACAGAAAGGTTTTCAGTGATCCAACCCTGACCAGACACTATGGGTCTCATTGGTGGGTCAATGGAGTCTTTGTGAATCTTAGGTAACCCATGTATTGTTGGTACAAGTGGATTCTTAACAAAGAGAACCTCTAGGCTAAATGCCACAGAAGAAGGCTTCCTAAATGAAGTGAGTGACCTCAAGATAAGGCTAGAAGAACAGGGCTATAGCTCACAAGAGATTGAGTCCAACCTCTTAGATGTCAATAAACTTAGACTGAACAGAGCAGCCCCTTATTTTGGACCAGTTATTACTGGTGGATCCATTACAATAGACAATGGTAGAGATGAGAGATCAACTCATGTAAGGGTTCTTTTACCATATAGTACTGATTGTCCAGCAATCAAGAATATTATTACGAAACACTGGCCTATTCTCTGTACTGATGACACCATCGGTAAACTTGTGGGGACTAAACCCTCTTTTTTATATAGGAATAAATTAAATTTAAGGAGAATGCTATGCTATTCAAAAAGGGATGAATGGTCAATGCCTCTTGAACACACAAAACCATGTGGACGCTGTAATTATTGTAATTCTCTTGACCCCAGTCCATTTTCTGAACATCCTGACTTGCACACTAACTTTAGCATACGTGCTGTAGCTACCTGTGATACCACTCATATAGTTTATTTGGCAGTGTGCCAAATATGTGATGCATTTTATGTTGGCAAAACCAATCGTCGTTTTAAAGACAGGATAAGAGAACACCTTTACCACATTAGGAAGGCTTCACCTCACAATGCCTTAGCTAAGCACGTAGCCCAAGCAGGTCCTGAACATTATTTCTTATTTAGAGCTCTTGAGAATATTAAACCCAGTATACGAGGAGGTGACATCAGGAACCATACTGAGAGTAAGGAGAGTATGTGGATAGTTAGATTGAGAGCAGATAGGGGTTTAGGTCTCAATGAGAGAGCCTCCATTAAACCTATGTTAAACAAACGGAGGAATGTTTGTAGATTTTATAATAAATAATGGAACATATATGTTTTTACCCCTTGAAATAGATTTCTTTTGATATATATATTTATATATACATATTTATTAGAGCATCTTGAGTGTTCATGGAGAGTTTTTATATGTTTTTTATATCCACTTTGTCATTTTATACATCTTAGCATGTTTATATGTGCATATATCTTTAAGCTTAGATTAACTCATGAATATGTAACAAGAAGCAGCCAATAGGAGATGTTTTAACTGTATAAATGTAGCCTATGTACTTGAAGGTCTTTGTTATATGATCTGATGAAGCTCAAATGAATGAGTGAAAGGGCTTATCTGACCTGCAGTGGAATTAAAGTTGGATTTTAACCTGAGGATTTTGCCTTTCATTTGGATTTTAACCTGAGGATTTTGCCTTTCATTTCTACTTGTAATTATCATTGTTGACAGTTTTCCATCTCTTCCCGTTCACTCCAGTGTAGTTGTAATTATCATTGTTGACAGTTTTCCCCTCTCTTCCCGTACACTCCAGTGTAGTTGTAATTATCATTGTTGACAGTTTTCCCATCTCTTCCCGTACACCTCAGTGTAGTTGTAATTATCATCATTGACAGTTTTCCCCTCTCTTCCCGTACACTCCAGTGTAGTTGTAATTATCATTGTTGACAGTTTTCCCATCATTTCTCGTACAATCCAGTGTAGTTGTAATTATCATTGTTGACAGTTTTCCCGTCTCTTCCCGTACACCCCAGTGTAGTTGTAATTATCATTGTTGACAGTTTTCCCCTCTCTTCCCGTACACTCCAGTGTAGTTGTAATTATCGTTGTTGACAGTTTTCCCCTCTGTTTCCATACACCGCACGGTAGTTGTAATTATCATTGTTGACAGTTTTCCCCTCTCTTTCCGTACACCCCACTGTAGTTGTAATTATCATCGTTGACAGTTTTCCCTGTCTTCCCATACACTCCACTGTAGTTGTCATTATCATTGTTGACAGTTTTCCCCTCTCTTCCCATACACTCCAGTGTATTTCTAATTATCATTGTTGACAGTTTTTCCCTGTCTTCCCATACACTCCACTGTAGTTGTCATTATCATTGTTGACAGTTTTCCCCTCTCTTCCTCTACACTCCGGTGTAGGTGTAATTATCATCATTGACAGTTTTCCCCTCTCTTCCCGTACACTCCAGTGTAGTTGTAATTATCATTGTTGACAGTTTTCCCCTCTCTTTCCGTACACCCCTGTGTAGTTGTAATGATCTTTGTTGACAGTTTTCCTCTTTCTTTCCGTACACTCCAGTGTAGTTGTAATTATCATTGTTGACTATTTTCCCGTCTCTTCCCGTACACTCCAGTGTAGTTGTAATTATCATTGTTGACAGTTTTCCCCTCTCTTCCCGTACACTCCAGTGTAGTTGTAGTTATCATTGTTGATAGTTTTCCCCTCTCTTCCCGTACACCCCAGTGTAGTTGTAATTATCATTGTTGACAGTTTTCTCCTCTTTTCCCGTACCCCCCAGTGTAGTTGTAATTATCAGCATTGACAGTTTTCCCCTCTCTTCCCATACATCCCACTGTAGTTGTAATTATCATTGTTGACAGTTTTCCTGTCTCTTCCCGTACACCCCATTGTAGTTGTAATTATCATCATTGACAGTTTTTCCCTCTCTTCCCGTACACCCCAGTGTAGTTGTAATTATCATTGTTGACAGTTTTCCTGTCTCTTCCCGTACACTCCAGTGTAGTTGTAATTATCATTGTTGACAGTTTTCCCCTCTCTTCCCGTACACCCCAGTGTAGCTGTAATTATCATTGTTGACAGTTTTCCTGTCTCATCCCGTACACTCCAGTGTAGTTGTAATCATCATCATTGACAGTTTTCCCCTCTGTTTCTGTACACTCCAGTGTAGTTGTAATTATCATTGTTGACAGTTTTCCCCTTTCTTCCCATATACTCCAGTGTAGTTGTAATTATCATTGTTGACAGTTTTCCCCTCTCTTCCCGTACACCACAGTGTAGTTGTAATTATCATAGTTGACAGTTTTCCCCTCTCTTCTCGTACACTCCAGTGTAGTTGTAATTATCATTGTTGGCAGTTTTCCCCTCTCTTCCCATACACTCCAGTGTAGTTGTAATTATCATTGTTGACAGTTTTCCCATCTCTTCCCGTAACTCCAGTGTAGTTGTAATTATCATTGTTGACAGTTTTCCCCTCTTCCCAGTACACCCTAGTGTAGTTGTAATTATCATCGTTGACAGTTTTCCCCTCTCTACCCGTACACTCCAGTGTAGTTATAATTATCATCGTTGACAGTTTTCCCATCTCTTCCCGTAACTCCAGTGTAGTTTTAATTATCATTGTTGACAGTTTTCCCCTCTCTTCCCGTACACCCTAGTGTAGTTGTAATTATCATCGTTGACAGTTTTCCCCTCTCTTCCCGTACACTCCAGTGTAGTTATAATTATCATTGTTGACAGTTTTCCCCTCTCTTCCCGTACACTCCAGTGTAGTTGTAATTATCATTGTTGACAGTTTTCCCTTCTCTTCCTGTACACCCCAGTGTAATTGTAATTATCATTGTTGACAGTTTTCCCATCTCTTCCCGTACACTCCAGTGTAGTTATAATTATCATTGTTGACAGTTTTCCACTCTCTTCCCGTACACTCCAGTGTAGTTGTAATTATCATTGTTGACAGTTTTCGCATCTCTTCCCGTAACTCCAGTGTAGTTGTAATTATCATTGTTGACAGTTTTCCCCTCTCTTCCGGTACACCTTAGTGTAGTTGTAATTATCATCGTTGACAGTTTTCCCCTCTCTTCCCGTACACTCCAGTGTAGTTATAATTATCATTGTTGACAGTTTTCCCATCTCTTCCCGTACACTCCAGAGTAGTTGTAATTATCATTGTTGACAGTTTTCCCATCTCTTCCCGTACAATCCAGTGTAGTTGTAATGGTCAATGTTGACAGTATTCTCCTTTCTTCCAATACCCCCAGTGTAGTTGTAATTATCGTTGTTGACAGTTTTCCCCTCTCTTCCCATACACCCCAGTGTAGTTGTAATTATCATCACTGACAGTTTTCCCGTCTCTTCCCGTACACTCTAGTGTAGTTGTAATTATCATCGTTGACAGTTTTCTCCTCTCTTCCCGTACACTCCAGTGTAGTTGTAATTATCATTGTTGACAGTTTTCCTCTCTCTTCCCGTACACTCCAGTGTAGTTGTAATTATCATTGTTTACAGTTTTCCCATCTCTTCCCATACACTCCAGTGTAGTTATAATTATCATTGTTGAGAGTTTTCCCCACTCTTTTCGTACACCCCAGTGTAGTTGTAATTATCATCGTTGACAGTTTTCCCCCCTCTTCCCGTACACCCCAGTGTAGTTGTAATTATCATCGTTAACAATTTTCCCCTCTCTTGCTGTACACTCCAGAGTAGTTGTAATTATCATTGTTGACATTTTTCCCATCTTTTCCCGTACAATCCAGTGTAGTTGTAATTATCATTGTTGACAGTTTTCCCCTTTCTTCCCATACACCCCAGTGTAGTTGTAATTATCATTGTTGACAGTTTTCCCCTCTCTTCCCGTACACCCCAGTGTAGTTGAAATTATCATCGTTGACAGTTTTCCCCTCTCTTCCCGTACACTCCAGTGTAGTTGTAATTATCATTGTTGACGGTTTTCCCCTGTCTTCCCGTACACTCGAGTGTAGTTGTAATTATCATTGTTGACAGTTTTCCCCTCTCTTCCCATACACCCCAGTGTCGTTGTAATTATCATCGTTGACAGTTTTCCCCTCTCTTCCCATACATCCCACTGTAGTTGTAATTAATTTTGTTGACAGTTTTCCCGTCTCTTCCCGTACACCCCATTGTAGTTGTAATTATCATCATTGACAGTTTTCCCCTCTCTTCCCGTACACTCCAGTGTAGTTGTAATTTTCATCGTTGACAGTTTTCCCGTCTCTTCCTGTACACCCCAGTGTACTTGTAATTATCATTGTTGACAGTTTTCCCCTCTCTTCCCGTGCACTCCAGTGTAGTTGTAATTATCATCATTGACAGTTTTCCCATCTCTTCCCGTACACTCCAGTGTAGTTGTAATTATCTTCATTGACAGTTTTCCCCTCTCTTCCTGTACACTCCAGTGTAGTTGTAATTATCATTGTTGACAGTTTTCCCCTCTCTTCCCGTGCACTCAAGTGTAGTTGTAATTATCATTGTTGACAGTTTTCCCATCTCTTCCCGTACACTCCAGTGTAGTTGTAATTATCATTGTTGACAGTTTTCCCCTCTTATCTCGTACAACCTAGTGCAGTTGTAATTATCATCATTGACAGTTTTCCCCTCTTATCCCGTACAACCCAGTGCAGTTGTAATTATCATCGTTGACAGTTTTCCCCTCTCTTCCCATACACTCCAGTGTAGCTGTAATTATCATTGTTGACAGTTTTCCCCTCTCTTCCCATACACTCCAGTGTAGTTTTAATTATCATTGTTGACAGTTTTCCCCTCTCTTCCCATACACTGCAGTGTAGTTGTTATTATCATTGTTGACAGTTTTCCCATCTCTTCCTGTACAATCCAGTGTAGTTATTATCATTGTTGACAGTTTTCCCCTCTCTTTCCGTACACCCCAGTGTAGTTGTTATTATCATCGTTGACAGTTTTCCCCTCTTTCCTTACACTCCAGTGTAGTAATTATCATTATTGACAGTTTTCCCCTCTCTTCCCGTATACTCCAGTGTAGTTGTAATTATCATTCTTGACAGTTTTCCCCTCTCTTCCCGTACACCCCAGTGTAGTTGTAATTATCATCGTTGACAGTTTTCCCCTCTCTTCCCATACATCCCACTGTAGTTGTAATTATCATTGTTGACAGTGTTCCCATCTCTTCCCGTACACTCCATTGTAGTTGTAATTTTCATGGTTGACAGTTTTCCGCTCTCTTCCCGTACATCCCACTGTAGTTGTAATTATCATTGTTGACAATTTTCCCATCTCTTCCCGTACACCCCAGTGTAGTTGTAATTTTCATTGTTGACAGTTTTCCCCTCTCTTCCCATACACCCCAGTGTAGTTGTAATTCTCATTGTTGACAGTTTTCCCCTCTCTTCCCGTACACTCCAGTGTAGTTGTAATTATCATTGTTGACAGTTTTCCCGTCTCTTCCCGTACACCCCAGTGTAGTTGTAATTATCATTGTTGACAGTTTTTCCCTTTTTTCCCGTACACTCCAGTGTAGCTGTAATTATCATTGTTGACAGTTTTCCATCTCTTCCCGTTCACTCCGGTGTAGTTGTAATTATCATTGTTGACAATTTTCCCCTCTCTTCCCGTACACTCCAGTGTAGTTGTAATTATCATTGTTGACAGTTTTCCCATCTCTTCCCATACACTCCAGTGTAGTTGTAATTATCATTGTTGACAGTTTTCCCCTCTCTTCCCATACACCCCAGTGTAGTTGTAATTATCATCATTGACAGTTTTCCCCTCTCTTCCCGTACACTCCAGTGTAGTTGTAATTATTATTGTTGGCAGTTTTCCCATCTCTTCCCGTACAATCCAGTGTAGTTGTAATTATCATTGTTGACAGTTTTCCCGTCTCTTCCCGTACACCCCAGTGTAGTCGTAATTATCATTGTTGACAGTTTTCCCCTCTCTTCCCGTACACTCCAGTGTAGTTGTAATTATCATTGTTGACAGTTTTCCCCTCTGTTTCCATACACCGCACTGTAGTTGTAATTATCATTGTTGACAGTTTTCCCCTCTGTTTCCATACACCGCACTGTAGTTGTAATTATCATTGTTGACAGTTTTCCCCTCTCTTTCCGTACACCCCACTGTAGTTGTAATTATCATCGTTGACAGTTTTCCCGTCTCTTCCCGTACACTCCAGTGTAGCTGCAATTATCATCATTGACAGTTTTCCCCTCTCTTCCCATACACTCCAGTGTATTTCTAATTATCATTGTTGACAGTTTTTCCCTGTCTTCCCATACACTCCACTGTAGTTGTCATTATCATTGTTGACAGTTTTCCCCTCTCTTCCCATACACTCCAGTGTATTTCTAATTATCATTGTTGACAGTTTTTCCCTGTCTTCCCATACACTCCACTGTAGTTGTAATTATCATTGTTGACAGTTTTCCCTCTCTTCCCGTGACACTCCAGTGTAGTTGTAGTTATCATTGTTGATAGTTTTCCTCTCTTCCCTACACCCCAGTGTAGTTGTAATTATCATTGTTGACAGTTTTCTCCTCTTTTCCCGTACACCCCAGTGTAGTTGTAATTATCATCATTGACAGTTTTCCCCTCTCTTCCCATACATCCCACTGTAGTTGTAATTATCATTGTTGACAGTTTTCCTGTCTCTTCCCGTACACCCCATTGTAGTTGTAATTATCATCACTGACAGTTTTCCCCTCTCTTCCCGTACACCCCAGTGTAGTTGTTATTATCATTGTTGACAGTTTTCCTGTCTCTTCCCGTACACTCCAGTGTAGTTGTAATTATCATTGTTGACAGTTTTCCCCTCTCTTCCTGTACACCCCAGTGTAGCTGTAATTATCATTGTTGACAGTTTTCCTGTCTCATCCCGTACACTCCAGTGTAGTTGTAATCATCATCGTTGACAGTTTTCCCCTCTGTTTCCGTACACTCCAGTGTAGTTGTAATTACCATTGTTGACAGTTTTCCCCTCTCTTCCCATATACTCCAGTGTCGTTGTAATTATCATTGTTGACAGTTTTCCCCTCTCTTCCCGTACACCACAGTGTAGTTGTAATTATCATAGTTGACAGTTTTCCCCTCTCTTCTCGTACACTCCAGTGTCGTTGTAATTATCATCGTTGACAGTTTTCCCCTCTCTTCCCATACATCCCACTGTAGTTGTAATTAATTTTGTTGACAGTTTTCCCGTCTCTTCCCGTACACCCCATTGTAGTTGTAATTATCATCATTGACAGTTTTCCCCTCTCTTCCCGTACACTCCAGTGTAGTTGTAATTTTCATCGTTGACAGTTTTCCCGTCTCTTCCTGTACACCCCAGTGTACTTGTAATTATCATTGTTGACAGTTTCCCATCTCTTCCCGTACACTCCAGTGTAGTTGTAATTATCTTCATTGACAGTTTTCCCCTCTCTTCCTGTACACTCCAGTGTAGTTGTAATTATCATTGTTGACAGTTTTCCCCTCTCTTCCCGTGCACTCAAGTGTAGTTGTAATTATCATTGTTGACAGTTTTCCCATCTCTTCCCGTACACTCCAGTGTAGTTGTAATTATCATTGTTGACAGCTTTCCCCTCTTATCTCGTACAACCTAGTGCAGTTGTAATTATCATCATTGACAGTTTTCCCCTCTTATCCCGTACAACCCAGTGCAGTTGTAATTATCATCGTTGACAGTTTTCCCCTCTCTTCCCATACACTCCAGTGTAGCTGTAATTATCATTGTTGACAGTTTTCCCCTCTCTTCCCGTACACTCCAGTGTAGTTTTAATTATCATTGTTGACAGTTTTCCCCTCTCTTCCCATACACTGCAGTGTAGTTGTTATTATCATTGTTGACAGTTTTCCCATCTCTTCCTGTACAATCCAGTGTAGTTATTATCATTGTTGACAGTTTTCCCCTCTCTTTCCGTACACCCCAGTGTAGTTGTAATTATCATCGTTGACAGTTTTCCCCTCTTTCCTTACACTCCAGTGTAGTAATTATCATTATTGACAGTTTTCCCCTCTCTTCCCGTACACTCCAGTGTAGTTGTAATTATCATTCTTGACAGTTTTCCCCTCTCTTCCTGTACACCCCAGTGTAGTTGTAATTATCATCGTTGACAGTTTTCCCCTCTCTTCCCATACATCCCACTGTAGTTGTAATTATCATTGTTGACAGTGTTCCCATCTCTTCCCGTACACTCCATTGTAGTTGTAATTTTCATGGTTGACAGTTTTCCGCTCTCTTCCCGTACATCCCACTGTAGTTGTAATTATCATTGTTGACAATTTTCCCATCTCTTCCCGTACACCCCAGTGTAGTTGTAATTTTCATTGTTGACAGTTTTCCCGTCTCTTCCCGTACACCCCAGTGTAGTTGTAATTCTCATTGTTGACAGTTTTCCCCTCTCTTCCCGTACACTCCAGTGTAGTTGTAATTATCATTGTTGACAGTTTTCCCGTCTCTTCCCGTACACCCCAGTGTAGTTGTAATTATCATTGTTGACAGTTTTTCCCTTTTTTCCCGTACACTCCAGTGTAGCTGTAATTATCATTGTTGACAGTTTTCCATCTCTTCCCGTTCACTCCAGTGTAGTTGTAATTATCATTGTTGACAATTTTCCCCTCTCTTCCCGTACACTCCAGTGTAGTTGTAATTATCATTGTTGACAGTTTTCCCATCTCTTCCCATACACTCCAGTGTAGTTGTAATTATCATTGTTGACAGTTTTCCCCTCTCTTCCCGTACACCCCAGTGTAGTTGTAATTATCATCATTGGCAGTTTTCCCCTCTCTTCCCGTACACTCCAGTGTAGTTGTAATTATCATTGTTGGCAGTTTTCCCATCTCTTCCCGTACAATCCAGTGTAGTTGTAATTATCATTGTTGACAGTTTTCCCGTCTCTTCCCGTACACCCCAGTGTAGTCGTAATTATCATTGTTGACAGTTTTCCCCTCTCTTCCCGTACACTCCAGTGTAGTTGTAATTATCATTGTTGACAGTTTTCCCCTCTGTTTCCATACACCGCACTGTAGTTGTAATTATCATTGTTGACAGTTTTCCCCTCTGTTTCCATACACCGCACTGTAGTTGTAATTATCATTGTTGACAGTTTTCCCCTCTCTTTCCGTACACCCCACTGTAGTTGTAATCATCATCGTTGACAGTTTTCCCGTCTCTTCCCGTACACTCCAGTGTAGCTGCAATTATCATCATTGACAGTTTTCCCCTCTCTTCCCATACACTCCAGTGTATTTCTAATTATCATTGTTGACAGTTTTTCCCTGTCTTCCCATACACTCCACTGTAGTTGTCATTATCATTGTTGACAGTTTTCCCCTCTCTTCCCATACACTCCAGTGTATTTCTAATTATCATTGTTGACAGTTTTTCCCTGTCTTCCCATACACTCCACTGTAGTTGTAATTATCATTGTTGACAGTTTTCCCCTCTCTTCCCGTACACTCCAGTGTAGTTGTAGTTATCATTGTTGATAGTTTTCCCCTCTCTTCCCGTACACCCCAGTGTAGTTGTAATTATCATTGTTGACAGTTTTCTCCTCTTTTCCCGTACACCCCAGTGTAGTTGTAATTATCATCATTGACAGTTTTCCCCTCTCTTCCCATACATCCCACTGTAGTTGTAATTATCATTGTTGACAGTTTTCCTGTCTCTTCCCGTACACCCCATTGTAGTTGTAATTATCATCACTGACAGTTTTCCCCTCTCTTCCCGTACACCCCAGTGTAGTTGTTATTATCATTGTTGACAGTTTTCCTGTCTCTTCCCGTACACTCCAGTGTAGTTGTAATTATCATTGTTGACAGTTTTCCCCTCTCTTCCTGTACACCCCAGTGTAGCTGTAATTATCATTGTTGACAGTTTTCCTGTCTCATCCCGTACACTCCAGTGTAGTTGTAATCATCATCGTTGACAGTTTTCCCCTCTGTTTCCGTACACTCCAGTGTAGTTGTAATTATCATTGTTGACAGTTTTCCCCTCTCTTCCCATATACTCCAGTGTCGTTGTAATTATCATTGTTGACAGTTTTCCCCTCTCTTCCCGTACACCACAGTGTAGTTGTAATTATCATAGTTGACAGTTTTCCCCTCTCTTCTCGTACACTCCAGTGTAGTTGTAATTATCATTGTTGGCAGTTTTCCCCTCTCTTCCCATAAACTCCAGTGTAGTTGTAATTATCATTGTTGACAGTTTTCCCATCTCTTCCCGTAACTCCAGTGTAGTTGTAATTATCATTGTTGACAGTTTTCCCCTCTCTTCCCGTACACCCTAGTGTAGTTGTAATTATCATCGTTGACAGTTTTCCCCTCTCTTCCCGTACACTCCAGTGTAGTTATAATTATCATCGTTGACAGTTTTCCCATCTCTTCCCGTAACTCCAGTGTAGTTGTAATTATCATTGTTGACAGTTTTCCCCTCTCTTCCCGTACACCCTAGTGTAGTTGTAATTATCATCGTTGACAGTTTTCCCCTCTCTTCCCGTACACTCCAGTGTAGTTATAATTATCATTGTTGACAGTTTTCCCCTCTCTTCCCGTACACTCCAGTGTAGTTGTAATTATCATTGATGACAGTTTTCCCTTCTTTTCCTGTACACCCCAGTGTAGTTGTAATTATCATTGTTGACAGTTTTCCCATCTCTTCCCGTACACTCCAGTGTAGTTATAATTATCATTGTTGGCAGTTTTCCCCTCTCTTCCCGTACACTCCAGTGTAGTTGTAATTATCATTGTTGACAGTTTTCCCATCTATTCCCGTAACTCCAGTGTAGTTGTAATTATCATTGTTGACAGTTTTCCCCTCTCTTCCTGTACACCTTAGTGTAGTTGTAATTATCATCGTTGACAGTTTTCCCCTCTCTTTCCGTACACTCCAGTGTAGTTATAATTATCATCGTTGACAGTTTTCCCATCTCTTCCCGTACACTCCAGAGTAGTTGTAATTATCATTGTTGACAGTTTTCCCATCTCTTCCCATACAATCCAGTGTAGTTGTAATGATCAATGTTGACAGTTTTCTCCTTTCTTCCCGTACACTCCAGTGTAGTTGTAATTATCATTGTTGACAGTTTTCCCCTCTCTTCCCGTACACCCCAGTGTAGTTGTAATTATCATCATTGACAGTTTTCCCGTCTCTTCCCGTACACTCTAGTGTAGTTGTAATTATCATCGTTGACAGTTTTCCCCTCTCTTCCCGTACACTCCAGTGTAGTTGTAATTATCATTGTTGACAGTTTTCCCCTCTCTTCCCGTACATTCCAGTGTAGTTGTAATTATCATTGTTGACAGTTTTCCCATCTCTTCCCGTACACTCCAGTGTAGTTATAATTATCATTGTTGAGAGTTTTCCCCACTCTTTTCGTACACCCCAGTGTAGTTGTAATTATCATCATTGACAGTTTCCCCCCCTCTTCCCATGCACCCCAGTGTAGTTGTAATTATCATCGTTAACAATTTTCCCCTCTCTTCCTGTACACTCCAGAGTAGTTGTAATTATCATTGTTGACAGTTTTCCCATCTTTTCCCGTACAATCCAGTGTAGTTGTAATTATCATTGTTGACAGTTTTCCCCTTTCTTCCCATACACCCCAGTGTAGTTGTAATTATCATTGTTGACAGTTTTCCCCTCTCTTCCCGTACACCCCAGTGTAGTTGTAATTATCATCGTTGACAGTTTTCCCCTCTCTTCCCGTACACTCCAGTGTAGTTGTAATTATCATTGTTGACGGTTTTCCCCTGTCTTCCCGTACACTCGAGTGTAGTTGTAATTATCATTGTTGACAGTTTTCCCCTCTCTTCCCATACACTCCAGTGTAGTTGTAATTATCATCGTTGACAGTTTTCCCCTCTCTTCCCATACATCCCACTGTAGTTGTAATTATTTTTGTTGACAGTTTTCCCGTCTCTTCCCGTACACCCCATTGTAGTTGTAATTATCATCATTGACAGTTTTCCCCTCTCTTCCCGTACACTCCAGTGTAGTTGTAATTTTCATCATTGACAGTTTTCCCGTCTCTTCCCGTACACCCCAGTGTAGTTGTAATTATCATTGTTGACAGTTTTCCCCTCTCTTCCCGTGCACTCCAGTGTAGTTGTAATTATCATCATTGACAGTTTTCCCCTCTCTTCCCGTACACTCCAGTGTAGTTGTAATTATCATCATTGACAGTTTTCCCCTCTCTTCCTGTACACTCCAGTGTAGTTGTAATTATCATTGTTGACATTTTTCCCCTCTCTTCCCGTACACTCCAGTGTAGTTGTAATTATCATTGTTGACAGTTTTCCCATCTTTTCCCGTACACTCCAGTGTAGTTGTAATTATCATTGTTGACAGTTTTCCCCTCTTATCCCGTACAACCCAGTGCAGTTGTAATTATCATCATTGACAGTTTTCCCCTCTTATCCCGTGCAACCCAGTGCAGTTGTAATTATCATCATTGACAGTTTTCCCCTCTCTTCCCATACACTCCAATGTAGTTGTAGTTATCATTGTTGACAGTTTTCCCCTCTCTTCCCGTACACTCCAGTGTAGTTTTAATTATCATTGTTGACAGTTTTCCCCTCTCTTCCCATACACTGCAGTGTAGTTGTTATTATCATTGTTGACAGTTTTCCCATCTCTTCCTGTACAATCCAGTGTAGTTATTATCATTGTTGACAGTTTTCCCCTCTCTTTCTGTACACCCCAGTGTAGTTGTAATTATCATCGTTGACAGTTTTCACCTCTCTTCCCGTACACTCCAGTGTAGTAATTATCATTATTGACAGTTTTCCCCTCTCTTCCCGTACACTCCAGTGTAGTTGTAATTATCATTGTTGACAGTTTTCCCCTCTCTTCCCGTACACTCCAGTGTAGTTGTAATTATCATTGTTGACAGTTTTCCCATCTCTTCCCGTACACTCCAGTGTAGTTGTGATTATCATTGTTGACAGTTTTCTCCACTCTTCCCGTACACTCCAGTGTAGTTGTAATTATCATCATTGATAGTCGCCTTCTTCTCCTTTTCTCTTTTCATAAAATAAATAAATACATAAATAAATAAGGATTTATACTTTTCTCACTATTCCTCTGCTTGTGTTGTGTTGTAGTGTGTAGTGTGTAGTGTAGTGTTTGTTGTCTTGTCTGTCCAGTCATTATGGCTGACAAACGTAAAGGGCCCACTGGTTTTAAAAAGTGCCAAAAGTGTGGCCACAAAATTCTCTTTTCAGACATCATCTTTTATGAGTCTATTGCTTAGGAGCCATTCATCTACAAGAGGACTGCGGCTTTTGACACAGAGTTCTCATTGAGTTGAAAACTAAATTATTCTTAAAGGGCTTAATCCCATCAGCCTTTGGGGAAGCCATATCTACTGTGAAGAGGAAATCTGACATGTCTTCCCCTTTCTCCTCTTCTTCCTTAGAAATGTCTAAAAAGAAGAGCTAGTCAGTTCCATCTTCCCCTTTGGAACAGACTCACAAAAAGCATAGATGATCAGCTCCCGAAGCATTTCATATCCAATGGAACATGTATCTAAATATTTGTTGCCGGAGAAGATTTTATCGGTACCAACAACTGTTACGGTTCCTAAAACGCTGACCAGAGCTTCAACACAACATGATAGTCAGATTTCGACTCAGAACACCTTATCTTTGACACAGACTACATTGGCGTAGACAACTCAGCTACCTGAATTGCCACTTTCTATTGATCCTTTTGCTGACAAATTGCCTGAGGTCTTTTTACAGAGACTAAAATCTCCTTCTCAAACCTCTATCCATTCCCCCAAAAGTCTCACTGAGTTTGATGTGGAGACACCAGTGAATAGAATTCTGTGGGTGAGAGGACATACAAGACTCCCCTTGGCTCTGACGCCTTTGGGTCTTGGAACTAATTCAATTTCTACCCCTGTCACTACTCCTCCTCTGAGGTTTTAGAGATGTCAGCTCTGTGCCTTCTGGCACCGACTGTATCAGTTCTGGAGATATATCTCCCTTTGGAACCAGTTCTTTCCCTTAGTTCTTCATCTCTGTCAAATCTAAAGACTTCTCAGGACCACCTCTATCCTGTGAGCTCCAAGGAGCCGAATTCGACTCCAATTTTTTCGGAGCCATCTCTGCATCTTGGAGCTTCAGCATGGTGCAGCTTCGCACCAGCTTCTGCTTCGGGGCTGTCTCGTTGGAGTGGGGAGTTATCATGGTTCTGAGGCAGTCTTTCTCAGTTCCAAGCTCCCTTCCCTCTTCAGGCTTCCTTTGAGGCAATATAGTACATTCCATCCCCACACTCTTTTATTCAACCTGTTTCCCCACTGGAGCAGCAATTACCGAATATGCAGGACCCACACATTCATGTTCTGTCCTCTTCTAGAAGAGGACAGAACATGAATGTGTGGGTCCTGCATATTCCCCAGACTATCACCCTAAAGAGGTTCCTCAGAAGAGAAAGTGCAAGAGGAAGCACTTAGATTGCTCTACAGGAATCGGTCACAGAGGACACAGATGTTGATGAAGAGGAAGGGTCCCCAAGGTTATCCCCTGATGATGTCGCCTTTGGAGACATCCTGGAAATTTTAAAACAGAGGGGTGAATGGAAGTCTCTAAATCCTTCATCAGAGGAGTCGGTGTACCTGTAGGCTTTTGGTACTCACCTGTCTACCTCTTGGGTGACTTTGCCTGCTGACAAGCTCATTCAGTTGATCTCACAGTGGGCATGGAAGGCACTAGACACCACTGAACTTGTTCCCAAGAGATCAGACAAAATTTTATCTGCTTCTGAGGACAAGCAATTCTTGGCTAAAGGCCTTCCAGTAGATGACATGGTCATGGTGGCCACCACTAAAAAGGAACTGGCTGATGAAAGTTCCTCTATCCATTCTCCCAATAAAGAGTCCTAGTCGATGGACAGGTTTGGGAAATGGGTTTACACTTTATTGACCTTCGCTTTAAGGTCTTTGAATTTCCTGGCATATTTTACCAAACTTCTTCCACATCTGGTCGGAACCAATAGCAGCTTTATTGACACATCCAACAGATAAACACACACCAGTTTAGCGCTTTCTTCCCTACTGAAGAGACTTCTTCAGAATAATACCTTGCTCAAAACCCAGCCCTTTTAAAAGAAGCCACCCAATCAAATAATTGAATAATGACTAATTAAAAAATATTGTATAAGTTACCCTAAAATGTATATTAAATGCACAACATACAAAAAGAAAACATAACATAAAAATTAATACATTAAAACTATAATGGTATGAAAATAACTAATGCGATTATCCCAAAATATGCTTTAATTTCAATATGTATGCAATATTAATATTTTCATTAATACCTGGAGGTTGGGATGCGATTATCCCAAAATATGCTTTAATTTCAATATGCATGCAATATTAATATTTTCATTAATAACCGGAGGTTGGGATGCCATTATCCCAAAATATGCTTTAATTTCAATATGCATGCAATATTAATATTTTCATTAATGTCCAGAGGTTGGGTGGCATTTAATTTTAATTGCCACCTTAGCTTACAGATGTCCAAATGCACATCAAGCACTCTCCCCTGAGCATCCTTAAATAACTGTTGCAAAACTAAAACTTTAAATATGTGGTCCTTATACTCATAAATGTGTCTACTTAATGTATTGGTCATTTTATAGTTCCTAATGTCCAGAAGATGTTCATTAAACCTCTCAACCATCTACAAGTCTTCCCCACATAAAATGCGTGGCATGAGTGGCACCTAGCCAAATATACCACACTTTTACCGCAACAATTAAAATGCCCTTTTAAATGAATGTCCACACCATTCAACCTAAAATGATATTTGGTCTCAACCATATTCCTGCAGCAAATCTCCATACCACATTTAAAGTTCCCACATCTTCTAGAAAATGTATTTCAATCCTCATATCCCTTAGATTCAAGTAAATTCTTAAAGGATCTATCTTTTCTATAGACTATCACGGGAGCCAAACCAACTTTTTGAGCAATAGGATGATCATATAACAAAATTTCCGAATTCCATCTAAGGATTCCAGCAACCACCTCAGCATCTAAGTTAAAAGTTGTAATGAAGCTAAGCTTCCTATTGGGATGGTCAGATTTAACATTCTGTGAAACCTCCAACCTCAAATTGTTTCCATCTAACCTGCCCAAAATAGGCTTGTAAATTCCATCTGCCCACTTTCTAATCACCTCTTTGGCCACCTTATGTGCTAACCATGTGAGATATCCCCGCTTTAAAAACATTTGAGAAATAAAATCCACCTCTACTTTAAAAGAATTGTCCTCACTCACCATTCAGGCAGCCCTCACTAGTTGTCCTTTAATAATAGACTTTTTTTGGGAATGGGGATGCCAACTATTGTAATCTCAATATTTTTTAATTAGTCATTATTCAGTTATTTGATTGGATGTGGCTTCTTTTAAAAAGACTGGGTTTTGAGCAAGGTATTGTTCTGAAGAAGCCCCTTCAGTAGGGAAGAAAGTGCTAAACTGGTGTGCGTTTATCTACTGGATGTGTCAATAAAGCTGCTATTGGTTCCGACCAGCTGTGGAAGAAGTTTTTTTGATTGAGCTCATGGTTAGTAGAATTTGGTGGTTATTTGGTTATTTGGTTGTACCTTTCTGCAGCATGGAAGGATCCATAGCAAACAGTGACATTATGGAGCTGCTGCAGCAAATCAGTCAGCAGCTCACATCACACACTACCCAAATTAAGTCCTTGGTCAATAAGCAGAATGGAGCTTCAAGTCTTTTTGGCAGTTTGGGTTTACCTTTAATGCAAGCAACACGGGGGCTCACAGGGCATTCAGCCAGCAGAGGATTCAAATAATGCGGTTGACTCAAGGGAGAGTGGCCATAGAGGAACTGGAGTGGATTTTACTTTTTGGAGGGTGAATGGTTTTAATTTTTGAGAGGATGGTGTTGGGCAACATAAACATTTAACTTTAACTGACAGGCTTGGCATGTTCGAAAAACACTTAATGGCTTATAAGAGATTGCAACTCGAGAATTTTTATTTGGAGAGGAATCTGGAGTTGCAGCAGGTCCCGCGGGGTCTGATAATGTGGAAATATCCCAATGGGGCTGAAAGCAATCTGGATATGCTCAAGGAGCTGCATGAGTTTTTCGACAAAGTAGGAATGGAATTAATGAAAATAATGCTAAAGTATAATATGCGTGCACTAGAAGGATTAAAAAAAACACTGGAGGACAATAATGAGTTCATTAGAAATGATCTGCTGTTCGAGCAATTTCAGACCAATTATGTTAACATTTTTGGCAAGGTTGACAATTTTTGTTCTGAAATCTTTATACGGAAATGTAATAAAATCAAAAGGGACATAAATGAGTACTAAAGAGGGTGGGTGTATCCACATTCACCCAGGAACCATGGTAATGGTAATGTTAGAGCAAATCAGTTGGTTAGAAGGGAGGAGGAAGTCACATCATCACTGAATCTACATCAAGACCAGGAAATGGGACAATTGTCACAAGATGGCGGAGATTTTCTGCATTCTGATGAATTAAGAGAAAGAGTACAGCAGCAGCCCCATTTTTCGGGGGACGGGCAGAGGGATTTCAGTAGGCAGGGTGTGAGACCGAAGACACAGAGGGGTCGCAACTATCGCCAGAGGAATTAATGGATTTGGCGATTAAGGAATGGTCGGTTGTAAGTACTGTAAATGTCAATTGCCTTAACAAGGAGGCTGCATGTAATGTTGAGTTGAGACTTTTAATGACTGGTGCAGATTCTAAAGGTTTGACTGAAGAGTTTTGTGGGTTTGAACAACAATGTGATTTTCTCGCCACAGATATTAGAGATGTTGAACCAAGATTTTAATGACTGGTGTAGATTTTAAAGGTTTGAGTGAAGAGTCTTGTGGCTTTGAACAGCAATGTGATTTTCTTGCCACAGATATTAGTAATGAACAAAATGAACTGGACATTTTGATTGCTTTACTGAACAAAAAGTATTTGGTACCCCATGTTATCACAAATGTGGCTGGTGATTTTAGAATATATAAGTATTCCAGTAAGAATTTAACTCCAGAACATGCTAATCTGTTATTGAAAGGGTTGACCTTTGTTCCCAGCAGGAGGGGCAATGTGGCACAAACACTTATAGACTTAAAATTATTTGTCCGAAAGCTTAATTGTAAAATTTGGTTCAGTGATGTGGAAAATTGTGAGGGGGGTTGTTTTTAAAAAAGCCAAGCACATTTAATCCACCAACTAATAATTGCACTGGTATTTATGAAAAAGTCGGTGAGAATGACATTAGGAATCAATTGGGGCAGGTAAAAGAGGTACCTGAGTATAATTTGAGTAGGGATGAGCGTCAATTGCTTATGGAAATTGTGAAAGATCAAAATATCCATGTCATGAAGCCCGATAAGGCCAGTGGGTTAGTGATAATGGATTCAAGTGATTATTCCAATGCCATGAACACCTTATTAATGGAAGGTATATATGAGGAAAGTTCCCTTAATGAGGTTAATATTATGAATAGGACCATTGACCTGAGGTTGGAGGATATGGTATTAGAAGGCCAGTTGAATGAGGATCAATATAGATTTATTAGGAATGACCATCCCATGGTTTCTAAAATTTTGGCACCCCCAAAATTCACAAAGGCTGAACAATCCCAAGTTCAAGCCCATAGTGGATGGTAAGTGGGCAAAAACCTGTTTTATGAGTAGATTTTTAGATTCTCATCTGCAAAAGGGTTTGGGATGCTTCCAATACATTTGTAAGGATTCTTGGCACTTTTTGGAAAAACTAAACAGCGTTCCACTCAGTAATGACATCTTTTTTGGTTACCACTGATGTCTGCAATTTATTCTCAGTAATACCACATGAAACTGGCCTTAGTTGCCTAGAGGTTCAGTTAGTGAAAACGGGAATGTATGATCAGGATACCATTAATATGCTAGTAGTTTTAATGGAACTTGTCTTAAAGAATAATTACATCTGTTTTCAGGGCCAGTATTTCAAACAGGCCACTGGATTAGCCATGGGGGCAGCCTGTGCCCCTATATTTGCAAATTATGTTATGTCTCATTGGGAGCAGGAATATGTCTTCAAGAGTGATTTTTATCTTTACATTTCTTGTTATACCTGATTTTTGGATGACATATTCCTTGTATGGGATGGCAATGAAGAACTATTAGTTAATTTCCTTGACTATATTAATGGTACAATAGAATTTTAAAAATTTATCTTTGTTTATAGTATGGAATGCATCACCTATTTGGATGTTTGTCTAAAGGTTGATAGAGAGAAAGGGAAATTAACCTCAGAAATTCATCGTAAATCTACTTTCTCTAATTCATATTTAGATTACGATAGTTGGCATCTCCATTCCCCAAAAAAGTCCATGATTAATGGGCAACTAGTGAGGGCTGCCCGAATGGTGAGTGTGGACAATTCTTTTAAAGTAGAGGTGGATTTTATTTCTCAAATGTTTTTGAAGAGGGGATATCCCACATGGTTAGTTCATAAGGTGGCCAAAGAGGTGATTAGAAAGCGGGCAGATGGAATTTATAAACCTATTTTGGGCAGATTAAATGGAAACAATTTGAGGTTGGAGGTTTCACAGAATGTTAAATCTGACCATCCCAATAGGAAGCTTAGCTTTATTACAACTTTTAACTTAGATGCTGAGGCGGTTGCTGGAATCCTTAGACGGAATTGGGAAATTTTGTTATGTGATGATCATATTGCTCAAAAAGTTGGTTTGGCTCCCATGATAGTCTATAGAAAAGATAGATCCTTTAAGAATTTACTTGAATCTAAGGGATATGAGGATCAAAATAGAAGATGTGGGAACTTTAAATGTGGTATGGGGATTTGCTGCAGGTATATGGTTGAGACCAAAGATCATTTTAGGTTGAATGGTGTGGACATTCATTTAAAAGGGTATTTTAATTGTTGCGGTAAAAATGTGGTATATTTGGCTAGGTGCCAGTCATGTCCCACATTTTATGTGGGGAAGACTTGTAGATGGTTGAGAGGTTTAATGAACATCTTCTGGACATTAGGAACTATAAAATGACCAATGCATTAAGTAGACACATTTTTGAGAATAAGGACCACATATTTAAATTTTTATTTTTGCAACAGTTATTTAAGGTTGCTCAGGGGAGAGTGCTTGATGTGCATTTGGACATCTGTAAGCTAAGGTGGCAATTAAAATTAAATGCCACCCAACCTCCGGACATTAATGAAAATATTAATATTGCATGCATATTGAAATTAAAGCATATTTTGGGATAATGGCATCCCAACCTCCGGGTATTAATGAAAATATTAATATTGCATGCATATTGAAATTAAAGCATATTTTGGGATAATCGCATCCCAACCTCCAGGTATTAATGAAAATATTAATATTGCATACATATTGAAATTAAAACATATTTTGGGATAATCGCATTAGTTATTTTCATGCCATTATAGTTTTAATGTATTAATTTTATGTTATGTTTTCTTGATGTATGTTGTGCATTTAATATACATTTAGGGTAATTTATACAATATTTTTTAATTAGTCATTATTCAATTATTTGATTGGGTGGCTTCTTTTAAAAGGACTGGGTTTTGAGCAAGGTATTGTTCTGAAGAAGCCCCTTCAGTAGGCAAGAAAGCGCTAAACTGGTGTGTATTTATCTACTGGATGTGTCAATAAAGCTGCTATTGGTTCCTACCAGGTGTGGAAGAAGTTTTTTTGATTGAGTTTGTGGTTAGTGGAGTTTGGTAGATATTTTACCAAACTCCATAGGGACCTGATAAAAGAATTGTCAGATACAATTACAGGAGCTGTTACTGAAGGACTCCAAGACAAGGTTACTTCCCAGTTGGCCACCCTGGAGTCCCTGTCAAATTGGTCCATGGCTCATTGTGCATGCAACTGAAGGGGCTACCCAATTGGTAGATTCAGGCTTAGCCATACGGAGACATGCCTGGATGCGCCTTTGTGACTTTGCGGAACCAAGCAGAGTTCCTCTATAACCCAATTCAAGTGCAACTTGGACATTTAGATGGGAAACCAGAAATTCATCCCTGGTTTGGCACTTGTGTCTCTAATGAACACAGGTAACCTGTGACTGGTTCATCCTCCATGCCCATGCTTACACTTATCAAGGGTATCAGAACTTGTCAGTGATTTGGGTTTAAAAAGGCCCTTGTGGTTGTTAGCCTAGTAAACATCTATGAACCTATTTAAGTCTTCATTCATCAATGCTGCCTTTGACGGATCATCTCTTTTTAGCCCAAAAGTTAGAGAGACTTTATCCAGGTGTGAAATGGATCCAAAAACAAATGAAACAGAGTCCAAACTGACCGTGATCTTTTATTATAAAACGTAAGAGCTTTCAGGTTAAAAAACCCTTTATCAGACAAACTTCACATAACCGTGACAGCCTTCAAATATTAAAACATTTTTAAAAGCAACCAATTACTTTCTATACTTGACCCGCCTTTTCTTTAAGGCTGGTTTTGTAATAAAAGATTACAGCCAGTTTGGACTCTGTTTCGTTTGTTTTTGGATTTGTTTTTACAAGAGGTTCGAATGGAGTCCTTAAGGGAAGCTAAGAAGCTTGTATTTTGCTACATTTTGGTTTGGTGTTGCATCTTCTTTCCACATGGCCGAAGTACAGAATGATGAGGTTAAACTGGATTACCAGCCACACAAATGTTCACTGGGCTCAGTAAGTGAGAAATTCAAAAGTAATGTTTCTTCCTGTTTAAATCCTTTACTTGGGCTGGACTTGGTGAAGAACTATACACAGGAAAAATGGCCTATCTGCAGGTGAGCCGTTAAATGAGATTTTCTTTTGAGCTTTTGACCTGTTTAGATAATTCCACAAGAAAATTGAAATGCTTACAATGGCAGAGGTTTCATATGGAAGCATGTTTGGAATATAAAATAGTGCCTAGGGGGATGAGAGTACTATGTATGCCAGCACAAGGAGATGCATGTCCTGACTTACTAGCACGCGCTGGCAGTAGATAAACATAGATACCAGCTTTCATTATATGAATTTGCTTATAGAATATTTTTCTCCTGTTGAAGAGGAACTTTGTAGTGAGGTAAACGATCTGCAGAGTAACCTACAAATGCACTATAACACAGACCAACATCTGTGCAAAATTACCCAAGTATTGAATAATATAGCCTTGTTCGAAAATAAATTGCAGCAAACAAAGATGAAAAGCTACAAAGGGACTATCAGGACTTCATGACAGGCTGTACTTTGACATGGCCTCGTAAGCAAGCTAGAACTGAATCTAATCCAGCAATAGCAAGTAACTTACATACCAACAATGTGTCTACTGACCCCAGTGATGTTTTTCAGAATGTTAATGTTCAACAAAATTTGAACAATGCTTTTGTGGCTACAACCACAACAACAGAAGGTTCCATGGTTGCCGTGGATCCTAATAGCAACACCTCTACTATGGCTCGGGCTGATGACATTACACAGGGAACCAAACAGCCCAGTATCAGCATGGGAGCAAGACCAAAAACCTTGCTTCCTTCTTCTTCATCTTCTTTTTTTGCAGCAAGGAGCAGCTCCATGACTTTTCCAACTTTCCCAGTACCAGTAAGAAAGAAAACAGAAAACAGGCGAGGTCGCTCTGTACAAAGGGATGTGAAATGGTGGCGAGCATGAACTGACTGATTTTAATGACTGTAATGTATTTAATATATCTAGTGTTCAACTGACTAAAGAACAAATGAATGTTTTAGGTAAAGGATTATCATTTGTATCCAGTAGAGCATCAGTATTAAGTGAAATTATACTGGATTTGCACATGTTGGGCAGAATATTATTCTGAATAACATGTTTAGGGGAAACAGCCATTATACTAATGTTATGAAACATCCAAGTACTTTTGTACCAGTTATGCACCCCACAGTTCATACTTTTTTAAAAACTTGTGAGGATGAAATAAGACTTTATCTTGACAATGCAACATGCAGGTTTAATAACTTATTTGGAAAGGCAAGCACTGCTAGATCTAAAGAATGATGATAGACTGGTTATCAAACCAGCTAATAAGGGTGGGGCCATTGCAGTTATGGATACTACAGCATATATACAATCTAACTAGTGATATCAGTACTTTTATAAATTTATTTATTTATTCATTTGCAGTTGTTTAACCAGGATAGTCCATTGGGCCTAAAGAACCCATTTTCAATGGAGTCCTGGGGAGAAAAGCTCCACATACAGATTATACAAAGATTAAGTTTAAGTTCCACATTTGATGGTTAAGCAATATATAAGTAATGTTGGTAAGAAGCTAAGGGCTTTAAGAATAAATGGAGTGTTAGATGATGACGTGTATGCATTTTTCAGCATTGAACATCCAGTAATTCCTATCTTTAAAGCACTACTAAAAATGGATAAAAATACCCTACCCCCACTGATGAGACCAATACGTTCAGGGAGGGGATGGGTTACTGAACATTTATCTATATGGGTAGAAGCAAAACTGAAAAAATCTGCTTGCTTATTTTTCTAGGATTTTGAAAGACACTGCAGAATTCTTATCAAAATTGTATGATGCTTGCCAAACTTTAGATTTGAAGAATGTGTTGATGGTAACCGTGGACGTTAACAGTCTGTTCACAGTGATCACAAATGAATTTGGGTTAAAGGCAGTGAAAGACGTACTGCATTTAGTTAATATATATGATGAGAACACCAATATTTTAATCCTGGAAGCACTAGCACTGGTGTTAAAATAACATCTTTCTTTGTAATGGAACCCATTATAGGCAGGTGCAGGGTGTTGCCATGAGCACACCCTTTGGCAACTCATATGCTAATTTAATGTTAGCCTTCTGGGAAGATAAATATATTTTTAAGTTTGAACATCTAAGGAAGACTTCAACAATTTTTTATGCCAGATTTGTGGATGATATTTTTTGTTGTGGGTACAGGGCAGTGATAAACTGTTAAACTTTGTTGATTACCTGGAGAAAACTACAGATTTTCTTTGGTTCTCAGTAGAGAATAGCAATGAGACCATTGCCTTCTTAGATGTCACATTAAATAAAAATGCAACTGGTAAGATAAACACCACCTTGCATAGGAAATCATGCTGGAGAAATCATTATTTGAATGCACGTAGTATGCATCCCAGGCATACTTTTCATGATATTATGCAAGGCCAAGGATACAGAGGTTCTCGGCTGTGCACAGACAATAACGAGTTTCACACAGAAATCGACGCGTTAAATGAACATCTTAAGGAAACGGGGTATTCGAAGGAAAACCTAGAAAAAACTAAGGACAGTATATGTCCAACAAGGAAGCCAGGGCTAGACCATTTTCTGCTAATAAAGAACAGCCGGGAGATAAGTTGAAGCCATCTAATAAGTATGACAACAAACCTAAGGTAATGCTACGTTATAGTAACAATGTGTATGGGATAAGTGATATTATTAAGCAAAACTGGAAGATACCAAGAAATGACAGTCACTTGAAGGATATTTTAGATGAGAAACCTAGATTTACCTTCAAGTGTAATAGTAATATAAAAGACATGTTATGCATAGAACCTGGTTTAAAAAATAAGAAGGCAAACAGCGTTTCCTCTGCACACATGAGAACAGGGACTTTCCCTGTAGGCATTGCAAAGCATGTTCAAATGTGAATGGTTTAAATTAGTTTATACATCCTGTTACAAACAAAAAATATACATTTGAGTTTTAGGTACTTTAACAAAGTATTAGTTTAAGGGTGTGCACACTTATGCAACCAGCTTATTGTACGTTTTTATTGTTTATATTTTTCCCCCTAACAGATTTGTTTGTGTTTCAACTGAATTGTACAGGTTATAGGTCACATTAAAGGTGGGAAAAGTTTTGAAATGATTTATTGTGGTCGCATTTTATTATATCACAAAAACCTGGCATTTTAACAGGGGTGTGCACACTTTTTACATCCACTCTATAATCAATCTACAGGGAAGTCCCCAGGAACAGATGGTATTCTTTTGGACGTTTGCAAGCTAGGAGGGAATAAACTGATAAAGCTCTGGAAGCTTTTGTTTAACAGTATTTTAAAAGAAGTACCAACATCCTGGAAGAAAGCAGTGGTAGCTGTAATACCTAAAGAGGGTAAAGATCCATCAGACCCAGCTTTATACAGGCCCATTTCAGTACTAAACCATGATTATAAAGTGTTTACATCTATAATGGCTGAAAGAATGGCAAAAGTGGGTCTATATTAGTTTGCCGAAATCACACTGCAGTGAACACCTAATCATCAACCCTCATACAGTGAAATTCATTTCAGTGATTCATCGAATTTATTGAAGGCAAGGAAATACTTGCCCTACAGCTCAACGTTGCCCTTTTCTCCACTGTAGTGTGATCATAGAGTTGGTATATATAGTTGGGGGGGGTGAGGGGTGAAGCTCCCCACTTGGGTGGGTTTGATTTGTTTAGCTGTTGGTCTGTATGGGAAGTATTTCCTTACCCTTGGTAAATTCAGTGAATAGCTGAAACAATTTTCACTGAATTAGGGTCGGTGATTAGGTGTTCGCTGTAATGCAATTTCGACAAACTAATATAGACTCGCAAAAGTGATACCAAACTTGATAGATATGGATCAGTGTGGAAGAGAGGCAAATGTTTGACAATATTAACAGAACACTGATGATCCAGAGGGAAGCAGAATGTGAGAAAATACAACTTTTATGTGTGGTCTTGATGCAGAGAAAGCATTTGACAGAGTAGACTGGGACTTCATGAGCAGCATGAAGCATTTGCTTTCCCTGATACAATTATAAGGTTGATTAGGAGTATATATGAGGGATCAGAAGTGAAAATTAAAGTGGGTGAGGTCCCCTCTGATAACTTCTGCTTGAGTAGAGTAACCAGGTAGGGCTGTCCACTTTCCCCATTGTTTGCATTATATTTAGAACCACTGGCAAAGAAAATAGGGGACTCAGAAATTCAAGGATATAATTGGTATGGCAGTCAAGAAAAACTGGCTCTATTTGCAAATGATATAATTTTATACCTGACAAAACCAGAAAGGGACATTACAGTGTTGTGGAACATTTTAAGACAGTTTCAGATCTTCTCGGGATACAAAATTAATGAAGTTAAAACAAAAGCAATAGCAGTAAATTATTTACCCACACAAATTGGTCCAACAATATCCATATTTATGGGGACATGATAAAATGAAGTATTTAGGAGTATGGATTAAAAATTACTTTGTTGTGGCAGCTAAGGATATGTGGGAAGAGACTAAACAAAAGATAATACAAAAACTGAGGAACTGGAAGCATTGTTATATGGATATGGATACTAAGATAAAAGCGATTAAATGATTTTAGTCCCTTTAGTCTTATGCACAGGTCTGGCATATTTTTATCAACCAGAGGAGAAGCTGTGGTAGCAATTAAAAAAGAGTTGAAGGGTTTTATCTGGAAAGGGAAGACAGCAAGGGTCACATGGGAAAAATTGATTCCACTAATAGAACAAGGTGAACTAGGATTACCCAATTTAAGGAGGTAGTTTAGAGGAACACAATTAAGGCTCTTATACATAGCACAAGCAGAAAACTATAATTCAAAATGGAAAGGAATGGTGATGATATAGGGAGGAAGTTCAAGAAATAAGGAGAGATTGGGATTTTAGATGCAGACTCTTAAGGAGGACAACCAAAATCATACAGAGTATTATATTCCTAAAATAGCAGGGAGTATTCTAAGAAGTAAGCCAGCACAAGCATGGAGAAAAGAGATTCTGCCCATAGGGATGACTGCGGTTATGGATATGGATAACAGGCAAGAGAGGACTGGAATTTATTGGAGAAAACTGGCAAAGGAACCAAAGTATTGGGAGCAAATAACTAGAAAGGGAAAGGTAATAAAATGGGAAGGGGCCAAGAATTTATTTGGCCTGCTGGTTACAGATTGCCTTCCCTATCAAGGATAGATATAAGAAAATAGGCAAAGAGAAAGAAATAGGGGGGTCCTAAATTTAGTTACTTGTAACACATTGCACTCAAGTTACCTGGCACTTGCTCACTAAAGCAATTATATAAGTCAGCACTAAAAATTAAAAGCACTACACCCTCACTCCCCACTGGCCCTTGTTTTCAATTAAGGAATTCCCAATATTATTCTAGCATGTCCAAAGGTCAGTTGTCAATCTTCTCTCCGGTCCAGCTGGTGAATCTGGGAATCTTGAGGCAATGTTATAACTGCCTCATGTACACAGACAACCCTCTCCTCCTCCCACATAACACAAATACTTGCGAGAGATGCAGCTATTTAGCCAAACTGGAGGCTGAGCTCTCTCAACTCAGGACTGGCAAGACCAGACAGGAGGAGAAGGCAACTACACACACCACAAAACCAGCCTCACATAATGCTACCACTCCACTGAATCAAACACATAAACACACAAAGACATACTCGGAGGCTCTGAGTAAAAATTTACCTAAACAGCAGAGGCCTCCAAAGCAGACACCCAAACAACTGCTACCTCAAGACACCCCACAAGCAACACATAAACCACAAAAGCAGTGTGCAAAGCAGTCACAGCCCTTAAGGCCAAATACAACACCAAACATACTTGTCATAGGTGACTCCATAGTCAGACACACTGACGTCCCACTCCCTAGGCTGAACAAGGAGAGGGTCACAGTAAGCTGCCTATCGGGCGCTAGAATCCGCCACATAACACAAGCACTCGGGTCACTCCACGGCAAGTACAAATATGACACAGTCATTGTCCATGCTGGTGTGAACGACCTGAGACGTACCTCCCTGGACTACATGAAAAGAGACATAGAGGAGCTCTCTGATTATGTAGCCCAGGCAGGTATGACCCTAACCCTGAGCAGTATCCTTCCTTCACCAAGAATGATGCCACAATATAGAGACAAGATGATCAGCTTTAACAATTGGCTTAATGTCTGGTGTCATTCAAAGGGGATCCAGTGTCTGTCTGCCTGGGATGACATGCTTGACAAGCCACGCTGCTTCGCAAGGGACGGCTTGCACCTGTCACCCTTGGGATTCCGGATATTGGCTAAGGCTTTTGCCACCCCCATAGTGCCTTTTTTAGGCAAGGCTCAAATTCTAAACCTACCACCCTAGAAAACAAAAATGGGAAGAAACTGAGGGTAATGCTGCTCAATGCCAGAAGTCTAAATCTCAAAATGCATGCACTCGAGGCCCTTCTCAGTATGGAGAACATCGATGTCTGTGCTGTAACTGAAACCTGGTTCAAGGCTCCTGAGAGCACCCGGCACTATTAGGTTTTACCTCATATCATGCATTCCGCCCCAAAACCCGGACCACACCACAAAAGGAGGGGTGTATCCATATTCATAAAGGATACCCACACCTCCAGGTTGGTGGCAACGCATGAAGCTCGAAACCATCCAGGTGCAACTAACCATAGGCAAAACTGCTCTACAAATTGTAGCATGCTACAGGCCACCCTCTCAAACTCAGGAACCCCACACAGCCTTCCTGAAGACACTGGAGGGTATAAATGTATCTCCAAACACCATCATATTGGGTGACTTCAACTACCCGAATATAGACTGGGAACATTACTCAAGCCCTAACTTTCTAGCCCAACGGTTCCTGGAGTTCATAAATTCAAATGCCATGAAACAGCTAGTCACTGTTCCACGAGAGGAGAAAATATACTAGATCTCATTGTCACAAACATGGGGACAAAATGCTCCACACCGAAGTATATCCCTCATTGGTGAGATCTGATCATAAACTAATCTCACTGGAAATCCACATCCCGCCCCACCCCAAACAAAAGACCATAGTGAAGAACTTCTCTAAAGCAAACTTCACACTACTCAAGACTGGTGTGGTATCCTTCAAGGCCCCTGAGCCAGTGGAAACCACAACCCAAGCTGCGGAAGCCCTTACAAATGCCTTCTATGAACACCTCCAGGACTGCATGGATCAGGCAATCCCAAATAAAACCAAGACTCTTTCCACAAAGGGCAAACGTCCAGTCTGGTGGACCCCAGCCATTAACAAACTTTACAATAAGAGGAGAAAGCTATTACATGATAGAACAAAATCCATAAAAGGGAAGTCACCCCTGATCATTATTAGTAAAAAAATACGAGCACTCATAAAATCAACTAAGGCCAATTTTGAGAGAAAAATTGCCATGGATTCAAAGGACAATCATAAGGCCTTTTTCAGCTATGTTAGGAACCTGGGTGGAAACTCCCAGATATGCTCAGAATTAGTCCAAAATGATACAAAAATCACTGAACCCACAGACATTGCCAACATACTGGCAGACAGGTTCAGTGCAAACTTAACCCCCTTCTCCCCCCCTAAAGGAGAGATAACTATCCCAGCCGAGTGTAGCCTCCCGGACATCTCAAATGCGCAGGTGAAAGCTGCTCTCTCTAAAGCTAAAAACACAGCATCAATGGGACCGGATGGTGTCCCCGGCTGTGTGCTACACGAGCTAAATGAGGAATTAAACCTGCACATAAGGCAGCTGTTTAATCTCAGCCTTACCACAGGATACATGCCCAAGGAGTGGCGTACGGCAACTGTTCTCCCACTCCACAAAGGCGGCGCCTCTACGGACCCTGGTAATTACTGCCCCATAAGCTTAACAAGTCTAGTCTGCAAAGCTATGGAGAGGATCATAATGGAGCTCATAAACAAAGATATAGGGGACTTGCAGACATTGGACCCGACCCAGTTTGGCTTTGTCAAGGGAAGATCATGCCTTTTGAACTTGGTCGACTTCTTTGAAACAGTCACCAAGGCCATTGATGAGGGAAAGGCAGTCCATACAGCCTACCTTGACCTTGCAAAGGCTTTCGACACAATACCCCACTCGGGTATTGTAGAAAAACTTACCAGCTTAAATGTAAACCCATATGTCACAAGATGGGTTGCAAACTGGCTTAAGGACAGAACCCACAGGGTTAGAGTTGCTGGCGCTGTGTCAGACTCCAAGCCGGTCACAAGTGGTGTCCCACAGGGCTCGGTCCTTGGCCCCCTATTGTTTGGCATCTACTTCTCAGAAGTACAGGCCAACATAGGAGGACTTTGGCTGACAAAGTTTGCAGACGACTGCAAACTGGGCCATAGTGGAAAGTGCATCAGACACGGATATCCTTCAGAAGGGACTCACGGAAACAGATAGCTGGTGCCAGAGCCATGGCCTGAAGTTAAACGCCAAAAATGTATAGTCATACCCTTCGGGAAAAACAAGGTAACCCCAAGCTACCATATAGGTGGCAATCCACTAAGCACAGAAGAGGTTATCAGGGACCTGGGGACCCAGGTTGACAGTGGCCTTTCTTTTGACACTCACATTGCTAAAGTGGTTAGAAAGACCTTCTACATTGCCCACCTGATCATGAAGGATTCACATCCAGATCTAGTGAGGTTATTGTTCCCCTGTACTCTTCACTTATCAGACCAATGATCGAGTACAATGCCCCATTCGGGATGTATCTCACCCGACATCTGCAGCAATTGGAGTGACCCCAAAAGTTCCTCACCAAAAGGATAAAGGGACTCCAAAATCTGTCATATGCTGCCAGATTGAAGAAACTCCAGCTCTATTCAGTCGCATACCATCTGCTCAGAGGTGACATGTGCCTGACATACAAGGCCATGTCCAACCCGGAATTAATGGACATGCTCCACCTCAAAAAATCCAAATCCACCAAAACCACTAGAGCAAGCGACTTAAACCTTAGCACGGATATAAATAGGACGTGCTGGAGGGATAGATTTATCACTCAGAGACTCCCTATGCTGTGGAATAAAATCCCGGTCCATGTGAGGCAGAGCACCTCGCTGACTCTGTTCAAGAGAAATCTAGACCTGTGGATGGGAGATCGTAGGTTTACCCCAGGAATCATCTCTGTGTCACTGCTGGACAGAGGCACAACAAACTAATGGGCACAGTATTTTTTCATATAAGGGGTGGCGTAAGCCACAAAAATTTGGGCTAGGCTTATAAATGCCTTAGGGCAGATAGCCTAGTATAAACCTATGAACCTATGAAATACCAGCACTAGTAGTGTTCTTAATAGAATATAGAACAGAAGCTGCCATTAAAAAATGAATAATTAGTAAAGCATATAAAATACTGCATGATAATTATAAGAATCAATCAGAGGAGCTTAGAAAAGATTGGGAAGAGAGACAGGCTAAGCAATTCACAAAGAGACAATGGGGGATATATGTATATCTCCCAAATATGCAACGAAGTCTAAAGATTTAGGATCTTTGCCTGGAAGTGTTTACAGGGGTATTTTTATACCCCAAGTAGACTTCAAAGAATTTTTCCTCAGGTGAATAGCAAATGTTGGAGGTGTGATCAGCAAGAAAGAGGTGTCTGGGAACATATTTTTTGGGAGTGTAATGAGCTGGCAGACTTTAGGAATTCCCTGCAGTCCTTTCTGTTGGAAATGCTGGGTGAGTGGATTGGATTGATTGGGGAGATGATTTATTTGAGCTATGATACAAAATTCGAATTGCCTAGAGATAGTAAAGCCTTGCTGATTCTAATTACAATGGCTGCCAAAAATACAATTTCTAGAAAATGGAAATCAAAGTCCAGACCAACTTTACTAGAATTAGTGAATATAGTAACAGAGATAAAACAACTGGACTTGGGATCTTTAGAAAAGGGAAGGAGCAAACTACATAGGAAAAAGTAGGAATTGTGGGAACAATATACGCAAAGAAGGATCGAGGTTTTAGAGGCAGCATTTGAAAGAGCCATATAATGCTTAATTGACAATGTCTGGATAGATTATAAGTAATGTATAATGTTTGCAACTACAGTCATTTCAGTCGTGTCTGTGATGTATATAGTGTTTGCCACTAAAGTGGTGTCATTTTGTTTTTCATTTATATAAATGTAAGATTGCTTATGTCATATGTGATAATTTAATAAAGATGTTTATTGGAAAACAAAAGTTGAGTTACTTTAGGAACAAATTCCACCTTTCTACCTAAAGTGGTGTCAGAGTGTAATATTAATCAGTCTATTAATTTGCTGGTATTCTTTCCAAACTTTTCAGAGACGAATACCTTTTACATTTGCTAGATGTTCACAGACAATTATGCTTTTTTTTTTTTTTTACAGAACTAAAGACAACAGAAACTCTGACCAACTATTTGTGTCCTTCTCAAGTGCTAGTTTTGGTAAATATGTCAGAAAGTGACCTTAGCCAGATGGCTCAAGGATTGTATTTTTTTTTATTTATGACAAAAATAAAATTGCCTTACATAAACCTATGAAGGCACATTCTAGAAGATCTGCAGCCACTTCAGCAGCATTTCAGTTTAGAGCTTCAGTGGGTGACATATGTGTAGAGGCTTCTTGGGCTTCTTCTCATACCTTTATTACTCACTACAAATTGGATTTGGTCTCTCTAGGGGAAGAGCATCCTTTGGTTCAGTGGTGCTCAGGAATATCCTTCCATGAATCCTCCCAAGGTCTAAGGTATGTGGGGACTGTGTCCCATATGTCAAAGAATAAATGAAGATTGACAACATCAGATAAAGGAGTTATGTACCTACCATAATATTCCATCTGTGTTGCCCATCTTCATTTATCCTTGACTACCCTCCCTCCATCCCTCGGCTTTTGAGGATTTTTTTTAGTGGAATGGATATTTTCATAGTGATTATGACATGCTGAAGCATGGCAGTTATAGTTTCAGTTAAGGCTTCCTTAATTACACATTATTTCTAATCTGCAAACTCAATCTGAGGTAACTGGGACAGGGGGATTTTGGGTAAAGATGAAGCTGGAGAGTTTTTGACCTGTGCAAGGTGTAGTAATGACCGAGCCGGTTCCAATATTGAAACCGAACCCATATGTCAAGGATAAATGAAGATAGACAACACAGATGGAATGTTATGGTAAGTACATAACTTCCTAGCTTTCACCATAATGTCTTCAAGCTGGAGTAAGTGACCGAGTCACTAACATGAGCATAATACAGAAATTATTAGTGGTCTTGAAGATATACCATGTAAAGCTCTCTCTATCTTGCATTTAAAAAGTCCTCATCCTATTCCGGCATGCATTGTAGTCTAATAAATTCACATTAACAAACTGCTGGGTGTTAATACTTCAATTTCCCCATATGTACCCAACCTCTGGAGCTTATTAACAATGCTGGGGAAAATGGCTACAAAGAACTAGAAACATGAGATTATGCCTTCATTACAGAATTTATAAATACTGTCATGGTTTTGTGGCATAAATAAATGTCTACTATTAAGATAAAAAAAATAACCACAGAATATTATTATTGGAAAAAATTGAAATCATTAATAGAGAAATATTAATTAATGCAATATGATCATTTTAGGGCTATTTAAAGACTTTTAGTAATCTATACATGACGAATTGATGTAGACACTTATGTTAGTAGTTATTTATTTTTGATTATGCTAATGGGTTTGTTCTTGAATATAACATCTCGATAAAAACCTCATCCTAGAAAATGTTTACACATGGCTAAGCAACTGCCCGTTAACTTTTGTGATTCATATAAGCTGCAACATATAATGTAAAACTAAAGGATGCTGTGGGAATGAGTACTGAAGACTGCAATTATTCCACAATTTTTGCAAAATATTTCTACAATTATGATAGGCATGTGTGCACTTTTCTTGAGTCGCTGTTTATAAGCAGGGCCAGTGGAAATCGAAGGTGTGATTTTCATACCATTACTGTTGTTCAGCCATTTTCCATGAAGAGCTCACATATTCAGCCTACACCCACTCTATGCATGTGTGTATGCATATATACTGTATGTCCAAAACTGCAGTGATGTTTTAAAAGTCTCGGGGTTTCTTCACACTTCCACACTCACTTAGATTCACAGTCCTCTATTGTAGCTCAGAGCTACTCTATAGCATTCGGCAAGGGGTGGGCTAACAGGATGTTCCTGAGTAACAAAAGTACTAAATGGAGCAGAAGAGAGGAAAGACTGCAAAATATATCTTTTTAAGCAGAAATGTCCAGGCACTGCTTTTCAAACAGGAACTAAAGAGCAGAGAGACATAGCTTATCTTTTGAACAGAAAGCTAATTCTGCAGTCAGTACTTATCACACAGCAACTACTGAGAGGACAGCAGGTCAACCCTATCATTTCAAAAGAAAACAGAACTGTACAGGCTGTGTTTCCTGCAGCAGAAATGTATCGGAATGTGCCAAACTGCTGTACAATTTTTATTTTAATATACATTATTTCATTTATGAATACAGGCAGGTAAACAATTACAAAAGAAAAACAATTCTGTGGTTCCTTATTGCAGTTTTTAACTGCAAGACTATAGTATCATGCAGTTTTTCCTACCTCTTTTCAGTGCCAAAGTTTCAGTATTTTCATAAAACATTTGACTCAAGGAACATGATTTTTTTAATTCTTTTGATGTAGAGACTGCAGCCTAGAAAAATTTCATTAATATGTTGACACAGATTAGAGACACCTTTGTAGAAGTCTACATTTTTTGTAGGATGTGCTAAATAGTATAGACATGCAATAGAGAAATGTACACTAATCAATCATTCAGCTACTTAAAACTGTAGGCATAATAAGTTATAGTAGTATGCAGTAAAATAATCTAACTCAAAGTTAATGTTATGCATGTTGCATGTGTTATATATAATTTGTATGTGTGTTATGCATGTTGCATGTGTTATATGTAATTAGCATGTGTTATGCATGCTGCATGTGTTATATGTAATTTGTATGTGTTATGCATGTTGTATGTGTTATATGTAATTTGTATGAGTGTTATGTATGTTGCATGTGTTATATGTAATTTGTATGAGTGTTATGTATGTTGCATGTGTTATATGTAATTTGTATGTGTGTTATGCATGTTGCATGTGTTATATGTAATTAGCATGTGTTATGCATGCTGCATGTGTTATATGTAATTTGTATGTGTTATGCATGTTGTATGTGTTATATGTAATTTGTATGAGTGTTATGTATGTTGCATGTGTTATATGTAATTTGTATGAGTGTTATGTATGTTGCATGTGTTATATGTAATTTGTATGTCTGTTGTGTATGTTGCATGTGTTATATGTAATTTGTATGTGTTTTATGTATGTTGCATGTGCTATATGTAATTTGTATGTGTGTTATATATGTTGCATGTGCTATATGTAATTTGTATGTGTGGTATGCATGTTGCATGTGCTATATGTAATTTGTATGTGTGTTATGCATGCCACATGTGTTATATGTAATTAGTATGTGTATTATGCATGTTGCTTGTGTTATATGTAATTTGTATGTGTGTTATGCATGTTGCATGTGTTATATGTAATTTGCATGTGTGTTATTTTTTTTTTATTTTATTTTACATTTGTTGACCGGGCTAGTCTAGCTGGATATATGTCCATTTTCAGTAGAGGCCCGGGGAGAAAAGCTCAACACAATACAAATCAAGTTCATATTTACAGAAGTACATATTTAGAATGCAAATACATTTTCTTGTAAAGATAAGAGAAATAAATAAGAGGTTGCAAATTTATAAAGTACATAAAGAAGGTTACACATATTTGAAAAAACTTAGTATAGTTAATAAGAAGTTATATTTAATTGTTGCTAAAGAATACTAGTTAAGAAAAGAAAAACAATAGTGTCGATGTAGATAAGTAAGGAAGATAAAGGGAAATGAAATGGAGCAGCAGTTAGGTAATACATCTAGAAATAATATGTGTTACTTTTAATGAATCCAGTAATAGCTAGCACTATGATGGAGAGGAAGCATAGTTGTATTTAATATGAAATAGTTTAAGAGAAAAGAAGCATAATAAGTTGTAAAGATGAAATATTTTCAGAGATGAGAAGGTAGGTTGATTAAGGTAATAATGGATAAGTTGGTCAGCCAGGTTTAGAACAGGGGCACATCCAATGTGTTTTAAGGAAGAGCTTAAGTTTATTTTTAAACAGAGTAGTAGAGGGAAGTGTGGTAAGTTCAGAGGGAAGTAGGTTCCAGGTTTTCCAATCGAATTAGAAAACAGAGAGTCTCCAGCTCTATTATTTGATTTATTGATGTATATGTGTGTGATGTATGTTGCATGTGCTATATGTAATTTGTATGTGTGTTATGCAGGTTGCATGTGTTATATGAAACTGTATGTGTGTTATGTATGTTGCATGTGCTATATGTAATTTGTATGTGTATGTATGTTGCATGTGCTATATGTAATTTGTATGTGTGTTATGCATGTTGCATGTGTTATATGTAATTTGTATGTGTGTTATGCATGTCGCATGTGTTATATGTAATTTGTATGTGTGTTATGCATGTTGCATGTGTTATATGTAATTTTTATGTGTGTAATGCATGTTGCATGTGTTATATGTAATTTGCATGTGTGTTATGTATGTTGCACGTGCTATATGTAATTTGTATGTTTGTTATGCATGCTGCATGTGTTATATGAAATTGTATGCGTGTTATGTATGTTGCATGTGCTATATGTAATTTGTATGTGTATGTATGTTGCATGTGCTATATGTAATTTGAATGTGTGTTATGCATGTTGCATGTGTTATATGTAATTTGTATGTGTGTTATGCATGTTGCATGTGTTATATGTAATTTGTATGTGTTATGCATGTCACGTGTTATATGTAATTTGTATGTGTGTTATGCATGTCACATGTGTTATATGTAATTTGTATGTGTTATGCATGTCACATGTGTTATATGTAATTTGTATGTGTGTTATGCATGTTGCATGTGTTATATGTAATTTGTATGTGTGTAACTGTCATGTCAGTATTGAGCCTGATGCACACAATTTCATTTAGGTTCCCCTTGTGGAGTCTAAATGACAATAAAATTCACTTTGATTTTGACTTTGAATTTAGAAGCATTTTTGTAATATACATTTAATTTATAATGCATTCATCTTCGTTTTAACTGTAATGAGTGTTGTAGCTTGTAGCTGTGAGTGTTATTTTAGTTCATAAAGTTCCTTTATAAAAATAGGGATAAAAACAACCACCCATCACTGGATACCCTTGTCCCAAAAATAACAAAATCCAATCAACATCAAACAAATGGACTTGGGTGATGCTGAAAGTGCCAGAATAAAATCTTTGTTTAATAAAATCACATCAAAAACACACGCACTTTCACAAAGATGCTTCTTCAGGTATATATAATAAATTAATTCTGTAGCCTTTATATACCATGCAATAAGTCACATGATGAACAGCTCACAAATCAGAAAGCCATAGAAATCAATAAATTAACCAAATAACATTTAATAAAAAGTTTTATATAAAAAATTTTAAACCATCAACAAATGTATCAAATCTAACATCACATATACATAGAAGGTATTCGTACAACTAAGCCTATCTATAAAGATGTCTAGATTTTAATTTAGGACTTAAAGCGACATGTTTGTTTAATCCATGTCCTGCATCTCCCCTTAGCCTAACAATCCATTTGGCTTCTAATGCATTAAGGACCTGTTTCCTAGTTACCAAGAAATACATAATTGTATCCTTTGGGAAGTCATCCATCCCTGGTAACTATCATATTGACAACACACCCCTTAGAGGTGACCCAGTAGTCAGGGACTTATTGACACACATAGATAGTAATCTAGCCTTTGATCATCACATGTCTACAGTGGTGAGGAAATCATTCTATGTTGTGCAACTTATAAACAAAGGTATGGCATCAAAGTCCAAAGAAGTCATTGTTCCACTGTATTCAGCATTCATCGGATCTATCATTGAGTACAATGCCCCCTTTGGTATGTACCTAACCAGGGATATCCAACAACTGGAATGACCACATAGGTTCCTCACAAAAACAATACAAGGTGTAAGTTATATGTCGTATGCTGATGGCCTCAAGGCTCTATCTCTGTATTCTGTCTCCTACAGGCTTCTGAGGGGAGATCTATGCCTGGCATACAGGGGATTGTCAGACCCCACTCTGATGGACCTCCTACATATCCACAAAGCAAACATCACCAGAATTACCCATTCTAAAGACTTAAACCTTGCCTGTGATATAAATAGGACTGGTGGGGAGATAGGTATGTACGCCAGAGACTACCCCATCTATGGAACAGGCTCCCCATCCAGGTAAAGCAGAGTTCCTCCCTAACAGAATTCAAGAGCAACTTGGGCAATTGGATGAGAAACTGGAAATTCATCCCTGGTTTGGCACCTATGTCTCTAATGCAAACAGGTAACCTGTAAATGGTTCATCTCCCGGGCCCATGCTTACACTTATCAAGGGTATCAGGACTTGTCAGAGATTTGGGATGCATGGCTAGGCTTAAAAAGGCCCTAGTGTTCGTTAGCCTAGTAAACACCTATGAACCTATTTATAGTGGTCCCATTCATGACATTAATGATTAAATAAACAATCAGAATGAGGGCCAATATTCACTAATGGAGGAGAAGATCAACCAATGATTCCACTGGGATAGAAAATAAAGAAAAAATGAGCTATCCCAAATGCTATAGCTGCTATTGTTGTAGTAAAAAATAAACACAACTTTTAAAGAAAAGGAAATATTGCAGCTCTTACTGGCATCCAGTAGGAGGGCAATAAATCTGTTCAAGATGTATGTCCATGTGGCCCAAAGATACACGACACAAGGGAACAGTACTGCTTAATATCATTGGGATAAATCTCACGAAAGCAGGATGGATAGAAACCAGTTCTCAAGAAAGACATTTCAGCGTTATTCAGACATCATACAAGAGTTATGATAAACTTAATATTGCCACAATGTAATCAGATTCAAACAAGCAAACTTATAAGATCTGAGATAATTTCTCTGATGTTGTAGTAGAAAATAAACACAAGACATATTACAAATGGCTGTATACTTTAGTGGTTCTGAGCTTTCATTAGAAAGAAAAGTAATACTAAGCGATATGTACAGACATCGCAATGCACTTTTGAAATTAGGTATTATTAATCTGATCACAAAAACAAAATAAAGATCCAAAACAGTCACAACTCCAAAACATCAGCAGCACAAGGTTCTTTTCAGAAATAACTGAAACACAAAAATCAACTCAGCAGCACCAAGACCCACCACAGGAAGTATCAGGAATCCAAAAAATGTGAAATAAAACAATTTATTGAAGCGCTTTTCGTTGCTTGTAATGTGGCAACTTCTTCAGAAAAGATACACAGTTTCAAACAGTAGTTTATAAGTAATTGAGACATGTCATGTGATACCACACCTTCAGTAAGTCAAGTTCTTAAAGGAACATTTGCTAATAAAACACATATGTTCATAATTCTAGACTAGTAGTCTACATAGCAAGATGTGTCTGCTGTCCTGCATTCTACATGGGGAAGACTGAACGTAGACTGCGGGACAGGGTTTATGAACACACCTATGCTATTTCAGTCAATAAAATGGACAACCCACTAGCAAGACATATAGCAAATAATGTGGGCCACAAATTTACCTTTAAAGCTATAGATCAAGTTCAAGCTAATTTGAGAGGTGGCCCACTGAACTTACTTTTAGAGGAACATGAGCTGGAATGGCAAATCCGTTTGAATGCATTTGTTGTACCAGGTTTAACTGATGCTTGTAATATTGCCTGTCTTCTGAAACTAAGAAGTTTGAGATGGTAACTAGTATTGTGCTTGAATATAATCCCATTCATTTTAGCTCTACAATATTTTAGAGAGATATACCCGGTTGATTATTCCATAATTTTGAAGTTTAGTCTAACTTTGTTTATTGTTTGAGTCTAACAGTTTAATGTCTTCTGTATAACTATAACAGTTTTGATGACACTTTTAATCTAACAAACTTACAGCTTTTGTATTTAGGTTTTATGAACATATGTGTTTTTTTAGCAAATGTTTCTTTAAGAACTTGACTTACTGGAGGTGTGGTTATCACATGACATGTCTCAATTACTTATAAACTACTGTTTGAAACTGTGTATCTTTTCTGAAGAAGTTGACACATTACAAGCAATGAAAAGCGCTTCAATAAATTGTTTTATTTCACATTTTTTGGATTCCTGATACTTCCTGTGGTGGGTCTTGGTGCTGCTGACTTGGTTTTTGTGTTTCAGTAGTTTATTGCCTTCCTTTCCCTGGTTTACCTGTAGTATGGCATCTGGAACCAGCAGCAACCCAAGTAGTCCCACACTTTGCGGTTCACAGCTGCAGACCGAATTGGGGAATCTTACTCAGTTAATTAATGCGATGGGCCAACATATGGATGACCTTTCTGCTCGTTTAGAGAAGGTGGACACTGTTTTATCTCAACAACAATGTTCTTTTCAGAACATGGTTCCACAAATACCGGTGAGTGGCACTCTTGTTAGTAACTTGAGACCTACTCCACCCAACAGAGATGAAGTCAGTATTGGCGCAACTTGTGGGGATATCACATCAAGCCAATGGGTCTCAACCGAAGCCCGCCAAATGAGGAATATGGATGAACCTGTACTTAATACATCTAGTGACAACAATTTAAGGCTTATTGGAGCTCCTGATTTTAATGAGTGGATTAAAGACACTTCCACACTTTGTTTCAAGACACGGTCTGACCAGGAGCAACCGGCCGAGACTAACAACGGACAACAGGTTGGTGCTATTGGCTTGAATGAGAAGCTTAAAATCCTTGATTTAAAGTTATTAAAACTTTAAAAATTACAACTTGAAGTGATGTATTTTAAGGAGTGCTTGGAGCAACACATAGTTCTGAAAGGGCTTTGTGTTCATCGGTACCCAACTGGTTTAATCCCGGATTCATTGTTTCACTTAGAATTAAATTCCTTGTTCGACCAACAAGGCTTTGACCTCATGCAACTTATGATCAAACACTACCAGTTACAGATAGATGCCTTGTCCTGTGAGGTTTCAGTGTTGAACAATGACATAGTATCGGACTGTGAATTTTTCAGATACAGGTATGACTATGACCGTTCTTTCTCTAGTATTAATCAGTTGCTGGACAGACTAAAGAGCAATAAAGTAAAAAAAATGAAAAGGGACAGGTTTGCTTATGACAATGGGTCGGCCTATCCAAAACCATCTTCAGCTCAAATTTCTAATGCAATGAAACCCTTTATTGCTGTACAGCAATCCAACAATGTTGTGCAATCTGATGACAATAACCAGATTGTCATTAGACGTAGTGAATGGATCCGTAACAATAACAGCAACAACTGTGATTATAACTAACAACAAGTGACTGACAATACCAATGTCCCTGTTAACAATTGTGTAAATTTTCGGAAAGACAACCCTACAGGAACAATTCCGAAGAACAAATCATTGCAACAGAACCAGAAGAACAATTTATGCAATTTCAAACCCAGGAAGTAATAACTAATAACTATCCTCGTTTGAACATTGTTACTAACAGTGACGGGGACTTTAACATTTATAATTTTTCATCATTTTCTATCGACCTGCCGTTGGTGGATTTATTAGCTAAAGGTAGTACATTTGTACCTGACAAACCATTTAATTTAGTCAAAACTGTCACAGATCTTAAACTATATGTGAGAAAGTTAAACTTTAATTTATTATTTGGTGGCAGTAACTGTAGTGACCATGAGTTAAGGGTGGCTAGTACTTACAATCCCCCACTACATCCTACCCTGAAGATGTTTGAACAAGTATGTGAACTGGACTTTCGATTCCTTTTGCATCCTCATTCTTGTCCATCAAAAAGACTAAGTAATGTGAGTCGAAAGGAAAGTGTACTACTGCAATCCACGAGGAACGCTAATGTCAGGGTGGTTAAACCAGATAAAGGCGGGGGACTAGTAGTCTTTGATCAACACGACTACACAGTGAGAATGAGGCACCTGTTAGACACAGAGGCTTACTCTAAAGCATCCTTGAGTGAGGTCAGCACTGCATATAAACGGATAAGAGGCTATTTCAATGACCTTTTCACTGACGCCATCATTGATATTGGTACGTTTAATTTCATCTCCCTTCCTTGGCCAAAAATCCCAATTATGTTTGGGATACCAAAAATCCACAAGGATGTGGAAAACCCCCCCCATGAGACCATTAATAGATGGGAGGGGTTCATTAACTTACCCTTGTGCAAAGGTAGTGGACAACATTTTGAAAAAATACTTGGTGTCAGAACCCCAAGTATGCAAAGACTCATGGACCTTCCTAGAGAATATTAACAACTTGGAATGTAACCCCAATCACAATTTCTTAACTATCGATGTTAAGGACTTGTATACACCTATTCCAAATTTAGAGGGCATAGTATGGGTGAGTCTTTTGCGTAAATCTAAGAAAGCTCCTTCACACAAAATTACTTTAGTGGAGTCTTTATTAGACATCATTCTTACTAATAATTACTTTTTATTTGACAAGGATTTTTATTTACAGAAACGAGGGGTCGCTATGGGGTCACCCTGTGGTGCCAGCTTTGCCAACTTGGTGATAGCATATTGGGAAAGAACTTTTGTTTTCAAAGCTGAGCACTTCAGGGCGAACCTCGTTTACTACACCCGTTTCTTGGATGACATCTTCATGTTATTTAATGGAGATGGCATTCAGGCTGAGCTTTTTATTTCATTTTTGAATTCTACAACTGATTTCCTTGTATTTACATCAACATTTCATACAGCCACGATTGACTATTTAGATGTGAAACTTTCAAAAGATAAAGTCAATAGGGGGTACATATCACAGATTTTCAGAAAACCCACATACCGTAACTCATTCCTACATTTTTCTAGCTGCCATCCGTTCCACCAGAAGTGGTCCATTATAAAAGGCCAATTGATTAGGGCAGCTAGAATGACCACACTAGCTCAATTTCCATCGAGTGTGATTTACTTAGGAAGATGTTTGACAAGCATGGGTATCCTAGCGTCCTTATTGGAACTTTAGTCAGTGAAGTTTCTGACAAAAGAAGACTTGGTATTGTCTCTCCCATCCTTGGGCTAAATAGTTTAGAACAGGACATTTTTGTTCCGCACACGGTAGATTGTCAAAACAGTGTATTTGTCCCCAACACAAATTCCATTACAAACTTTAGCCCCTAACTTCAAAGGTGGATTTATCACTACCTTCAGTAATGATAGTGGCCATGTCAAACGTATTTTATGTAAAAACTGGCAGTTTATCTTCAGTGATATTCCACTATTCAGTAAACTAGGTCGAGTTCCAAATATTGTATTTCGTAGAGGCCACAACCTTAAAAACTTACTTGAATGTGGGGGGCAACAACTTAAAACACATAGGTATGCTGGAATGAATTTGTGTGAATCTTGTAGGATGTGTAGATTCATGGAAATGGGCAATACATTTTGTACAGGTGATAATAAGTATGAGATTAAATTTAAACTCAACTAATTCTAGACTAGTAGTCTACATAGCAAGATGTGTCTGCTGTCCCGCATTCTGCATGGGGAAGACTGAACGTAGACTGCGGGGCAGGGTTTATGAACACACCTATGCTATCTCAGTCAATAAAATTGACAACCCACTAGCAAGACATATAGCAAATAATGTGGGCCACAAATGTACCTTTAAAGCTATAGATCAAGTTCAAGCTAATTTGAGAGGTAGCCCACTGAACTTACTTTTAGAGGAACATGAGCTGGAATGGCAAATCCGTTTGAATGCATTTGTTGTACCAGGTTTAAATGATGCCTGTAACATTGCCTGTCTTCTGAAACTAAGAAGTTTGAGACGGTAACTGGTATTGTGCTTGAATATAATCCCATTCATTTTAGCTCTGCAATATTTTAGAGAGATATACCCAGTTGATTATTCCATAATTTTGAAGTTTAGTCTAACTTTGTTTATTGTTTGAGTCTAACAGTTTAATACCTTCTGTATAACTATTTATAACAGTTTTTTTTTTTCAAAACAAGTTTATTGTTTTAACATATAAGAGAAATATCATAACAATTTTATACAAATAATTAAAAATAGGTATTATTATAATATTCAACAAAACAACTAAAGTATTTACAAAGACATCCACTACAATCAGATCAATTAATTAAACTAAAATACTGTGCTATTGAAATTAGAATTTTTTTAACAAATTTTGTAAATTATCCCATACAATAAAATGTGATGTTTTTCTAGTTGTTCTCATTCTAATTGTGCTTATTTCCATATGACACATTATATTCATAACATTTTTAAATTCATTGAACGAAGGAGGTGTATCTGAAATCCAATTTCTAGTTATTATTTTCCTAGCCACTGCTAGGATAGACCATAACAAGGGAAGCTTAATCTTTTAACACATTGAGGTACAGGTGTGTTGAATAATATAAGAGACTTAGAAATAATGAAATTATCTGTAAAAAGAGCCTGCAAAAATTCATTAATTGACTTCCAGTATTCTTTCAACTTCATACAGTCATAAAACATATGAGCCCAGTCAGCATTAATTTCTACATTACATCTCTTACATAGATTATCTTTATTATTAATTTTATTCATCATCAAAGGTGTATAAAAGATCTATGTAAAAATTTCCATGTATAAAGTCTCCAGACAATGGAAGATGTAGTTCTATAAGCAGATTCCAATATATATTGTTTATCTTGTTGAGTTGGTGGGTCCCCATTAATAGAGGTGAAATAATTCCAGTATGAATCTACATTGTAAAAGTTTCTTGTCTGATAATTTTATGTATATATGAAAGTTTACCTTTATCAGAAACTTTATGCTGTAAATTTATTATCAAGTAATCAATTAGTTTTGGAATAGATTCTTTAACTGTTATAGACATTAGATCTATTCTATCAATGAGATGTTGTCTAAAGATCTGAACCTCTAACCAGCAAGTTTCTCTTAGATCAAATTCTTGTTTTAAGAAATCTAGATTTTTAACTTTATTATCAGATATCAGCTGATACCAGTACTTTAGATTATTATCTATAGCTAAATGAGCTCCTTCAGAAGTAGATGACATAAGCATACCCTGAGTATAAATTATAGGAATACAATAAAATTCCATTCCCTATACTTAGGGTGCATGAATATAAAGTTACGATAACTAATAATAATATTTAATGGGTAACAGACCATATGTTTAGGTGTAATAGGTGAAGTACAAAATTCCTTTAGCAACCACAACATGGAGTTATTTATAATCATATTTTTATGTGTTAAGGAGATTTTCATGAAGTGCATACTAATTAGCTCCCAATAATCTTTCCATTTTGCGACATATGACCGATCTATTAATAAAGTAATAACTTTTATAATAGAAGAGATAATATATAAATTAAAGTCTGGAAAAGAAATACCCCTTGAGACCAGCTATTAGTATGTTTCTTTAATGCAATCCTAGGTCTATTAGGTGCCCATAAGAAATTTAACATTAGTGTATTCAGTTTCTTGATAGTTATTTTTGTAGGTGAAAGTATTATTGATTGTATTAAGTATAAAATCTTGGGGAATATTATCATTTTAATAATTGTAAGTCTCTTCTCCATAGTAAAAACATATTATTCCAGGTATTAAAAGATTTTGTATATTAAGAAAACAGGTATTATAGTTATTATATATAATAGATTTAATATCTTTAGATAGTATTATACCTAAATAAGTTATCTGACCTGAGTTGGGTACATATTTAGTAAAATCACTAATGAGAGTATTTTTTCGTGTATATATAGGTAGTATTTTAGTTTTTCTTCATTGAATATTAAACCAGAAATACTTTTAAAATTCATCATTTTATCAAATAAAGACTGCATAGAAGAATTAGATCCTGCTGATGTAATTAGAACATCATCTGCAAAAGTTGAATTTTGATGTTGTATTTTCTTCTATTTCAAAACCCTCTATGTCAGTACTGTTTCTAATCAAATTAGCCCAAGGCTCCATTACTAAAGTGAATAATAGTGGAGAAAGTGGACATCCTTGCTTTGTACCTTTAAGAATGGGTATTTTTGTGAAACATATGTTCCTACCTTAATATAAGCCAGCGTTCCTTTGTATAAATGCTCAATTAAATTTACAAATGCATCAGAGAAATTTGTGCATTTCAGTAAGGTAAACAGATAGTCCCAACTTACTGAATCAAATGCTGAACCTATATCAAGACTAATAAGTGTTAAATCTTTCTTTTTCCTATTTGCAAAATCAATTAATGTTAAAGTTCTTCTTATATTATCAAAAGTATTTCTATTTACAATGAAGCCCGTCTGATCTATGTCTATAATGCCGGGATAATTGTCTTCAATCTATCAGCAAAAATACTCATAAACATTTTATAATCAACATTAAGTAATGAGATGGGTCGATATGAAGAACATCTAGTTGGATCTTTATTAGGTTTTAAAATTGGTGAAATAAATGTATATTGCCAAGATGGGGGTTATTAACTCAGTTTGGGCCAGAATAAAAACCTTATGTATTAATGAATATGTAGTTTTAGAAAGGATTTTATATATCTCTGGTATAATACCATCATTACCCGGTGCTTTGTTTGATTTAAGCTTATTTATTTGTGTAATAACTTCTGTATATGAAATACTCTTGTCCAATAGTTTAATCTGTTGTTTATTAAGCTTTTATTCATGTTTGTGGTTATAAACTCCTTTATTTTATCTTTAGGTTCCATGTTAATGTTGTTATGGTTAATCTTGTGAAAGTGATTTCTAAATTCATCCAGTATTTCTGGTATACTAGAAACATTCTTCTTTTTCCTTAGAGAAAAGATTTCTTTGATATGGTTTTGTTTATTCAATCTTTTTGTTTTATTTTTAAGTCTATGTAAGTATTTGGGGCTTATTGAATAAGACAAAAACTTGTATTTCTCTAAAGTTATTTTAACTTTATGAGTTAAAATTTCTTTGTATTTCTCATTTAGTTTGTTTATTTCTTCAATAACTTTCTTGTCCATAATATTTTCTTTATTATTATGTTTATAAGAGTCTAGTTTACTTTGAATATCTAACAATTCCTTATCCCAAGATTTCCTTTTGTTATTATACCATCTGATACTTTGTCCATATAGATATGATTTTAAGGCATCCCAAACATAGACAATGGAGACTTCAGGAGTATTATTTATGTCTAGAAAATGTTGTACTTCTGAACGTATATATTCTTTACAGTCTTTTAGCTGAGTTAAGTATGCTGGTATCCTTTTGATCTGAACATTATGAGTATTTTTTATCATGAATTCAAAAACAATTGAGTTATGATCAGATATAGGACATGAAATGATTTTGGAATTAATTAAATCTGTTACCATCTGGTTAGAAATAAAGACCCTATCTATTTTTGAATAAGTTTTGTATCTGTTAGAAAAAAAGGTGTATGGTAATGATTTTGACTCTATCTGATTATTAATATCATTCAAATGATAAGAATTAGCAAAATCATTTAAATGTTTTGCAATAGATGTAATTCTTCTTTTCTTTATAGTGGTAGTATCACTTTCATGTAGTATACAATTAAAATCACCAGCTAAAATAATATCCCTACAGAGAATGATATGATCTTATCAATATGATGTTTCACTGTATTAATACCAATTCCAGGTATCCAATATACATTAATTAAAGTGTAAGTCTTCCCATTAATTTGTATTGTAACCATACAAAACATTCCTTTGTCATCCTGATGAGACTTAATGGTTTTAGGAATGGGCATACTTTTATTCCATAAAATAGCCACTCCTCTTTTTTTCTGAGTGTGCTCTGAACTAACCAATACTGTATACTTATTAGTGGCTAGTTTATCAATATCTTTTTCAAGAGATGGGTTTCTTGCAGGAAGACTAGATTGGCCTTGTGTAGATTAATGTATCTTATTAGGCTTGCCCTTTTACACAGATTATTCAATCCATTAATGTTTAAAGAAATTCCTTTTAAAGATGTCATTTGGCATTTTTAAAACTCAAGAATCTTATGATCGAAATAACAAATAACAAGATAAATAATGTTACATCTCCTCTTTTAGGTGTACCTTTAAATATAGCTGTATTTATTAAATCTCTTATGGGATTTTGTATAGGATTCAATTTTGTTTGTAGTGACAATGAGTGTACAAAATATATTGTGGATGTCAAAACTATATACATATAACAATGAACAAGTGAAAATAATGTAAGGATTAAACCTTGCATCCGCCTGGAGTTGAAAACTCCAACTTAGAGCAGTATTTACTACTCAAGTTAACCCCTACCCTAAGCAGCAGTACCTCAGCTACCACCTTATCAATTTAATACTAGTTATATTTAACTGAGGTTAACAGTTTTCAATTCAATTATCTATCAAGACAAAACTACACATTTGGTAAAACAGCATCATATAAACTAAAATAAACTTTTTTTTTTTTTTTTTTAAACTGTTCATACTATTATATAGATCTATGTAATATATAACACTTGTATTCTAATAGCATTCAAATAATCTTAATGTTAGAAATCAAGAGGAGAGAAAATTATGTTCTAACATTCATTTAAATCAAAAACTTTGGCTAATATGATTCAGACATTACATGCATTAAGATGCATCTATTTTCTGTCATGTGAATTCTATCAACAGCTTCCAAAAAAATCTTGAATTGTTAGTATATGAGCCTTTACTTAAACTCATTATTGTCAATAGAGTAAAATATTGTATTCATAAAAATTATTATAAATCATATTGCATAGTTATGCAGATTCTCAGAAACACCTGCGTTATTACCTAAAAACAAAAGCCATCACACACATAAACACAGACACACACACACACACACACACACACACACACACACACACACACACACACACACACACACACACACACATACACACACACACACACACACACACACACACACACACACACACACACACACACACACACACACACACATATATATATATATATCTGATCTCACTGAGTTGTGTCTTTGTAGAGCACTATCCTACTTGCTGTCCCTAGAATAAATCTGTCTGCTTTATACAAAATAATTCACAGCAAACACATATTAGTAACCAGATTTTACAATCATGCTAACCTACTGCTTTAAAATATTTATAACAGTTTTGATGACACTTTTAATCTAACAAACTTGCAGCTTTTGTATTTAGGTTTTATGAACATATGTGTTTTTTTAGCAAATGTTTCTTTAAGAACTTGACTTACTGGAGGTGTGGTTATCACATGACATGTCTCAATTACTTATAAACTACTGTTTGAAACTGTGTATCTTTTCTGAAGAAGTTGCCACATTACAAGCAACGAAAAGCGCTTCAATAAATTGTTTTATTTCACATTTTTTGGATTCCTGATACTTCCTGTGGTGGGTCTTGGTGTAGTTTTTGTGTTTCATTAGTTTGTTGGCTTCCTTTCCCTGGTTTACTCTTTTCAGAAATAAGGCAACAAGAACCTTGTGCCGCCAATTTTTTTTGAGTTGCGAATATTATTAATCTGAAACTTTTGTGCTGTAATTTTCTTGATATATTTTGGAGGTAGAATATCAATCACAGTTTGTTGAATGAACACGTACATAAATGTGTACTGTTACTTGGCAGAACTGTAGATGCATGCTTTCAGATTAAAACTGAATACAGGTATTTTACAGCAACATGAAATTTAGATTTTATTTTCTTCTCAAAATTATCACCCAAAAAAGCAAAAACTACTAATCAGGATCCAGCTAGAATCAGTAATAGCACACATTTGTATTTAACTGCAGTGAAACAATGGAGGCCGATAGCCTCCATTATGTATAAAAACAATCCAATCAGATGTATTTAAATACTGCCACACTCAACAAGATAGCCAATGAGAATGAAATAACCAAAGTAGAATGAATCAGATGCTTACTATTTAAATGCAGAATAATACCAGATATTTCTTATTTAATTTACTAACTCCATGTGGTTATAAAGTATTGTAAGCAAAAAGAAACCAAGCCTCCTTTTTATGTAAATATCTTCAATATTTAAGTAAAGTTCACAATTAAAATAATGAATTGTAAAGAACTACGGCAAATCAGGAATGATGTTTTGAGCTGCTTTAAAATTAATTGCTACAGGATTTATGGCTATATTTCTAACAGTTCAGATACATTCCCATACATGAACATGAATCTCTCTAGTTGCTTGTCAAATATATTAGAGGTTAAAAGGACAACAGCCCATAAACTACAACTTGAGTATCCCATGCATAGATCCCTTTAAATTATCTATGGTAAGAACCCAGTTTTTCTCACTAGGGGTAAATATAATTGTCAACCAAAGGATGGATAAGGGTAATCTATCACCAAATAGGATAGGGGAAATTGGGTAGCCTTGAAATAGACCACAATGGCTGAAATAGCCTAGTATTACTGTGAAGATATGTGAAGGCTGCCATCCTATCTGGATATAATTTTGTAGATAATTCTATCTTTTGTAATTATTAATATAAGCCACAGACTTGTTCTCTTAAATGGAAGAAAATTGTGTTAAATACTGAACGTCAAAAATGTAACAACAGTGCACTCTGCTGGACAAAAGCTGATAAGTCAAGCCTTGTATGACTTTGATCTCAAACTCAGAGCTGTGGTGTCTGAACCAGCAGTGTCTTTCTATTGTTTTGAGACCAGAGTTAATTGCTAGATTTTTTGTCTTTAATTACTGTGGTTTCTTGACCAGGTGCAAGCTTACTAAGAAATGTAAATGTAGAGTTTCTGTTAGCCTGGGAAACCAGAGAATTGTTAAGAATGATGTAATCTAAAAATGAGTCAGCATGATGTATTATCAATTTAAAGGACTTTCTCAGAGACAGAGAGTTAGCATTTTTTTGGATTTTGTCTAAAGCTGAAAACAACTCATCAGTACTCTGCTTTTCTCTATATGTAAGTTTGTTTAGAATTGTGATTGCTCTTAGATATAGATAGAAAATAGTAAGTTTAGTCTAGCTGTTTTCTGTATTGATGTCAAAACTATTCTACTGGATTATTTTAAGCATTTTCCTGTGATCTCTGAACTCTTGACTAGCACTGTGTAGTAAGAAGTATTGTCTTGTGTTTTATTTATTATTACATATTTTAAAGCTTTCAACTGTGGTAAATGTTTTGTGTAGAGATAATTTAAGCTCTAGAGTACATTGTGTGTATATAGTGATACTGTCCAAGCCACTCCAATAGCTTTATCCCTGGGTCACACTATTTGGATAATAATATTGCACAGTAATAATTGGACACCCTTTAGTAAGGGCCTTATTAGTTGCTGATATTAGTGGTTGGTGGCAGTGATTTCTACTTTATAGCCAGGCAGAGAAGGGGGCATAGCTGGAGGACCTGTGCCGGTCTTCCCCAGGAGTGTCTGTGTGTTTGTATATAACTCATCTCAAAGTGTGTGTGTGTGTGTGTGTGTGTGTGTGTGTGTGTGTGTGTGTGTGTGTGTGTGTGTGTGTGTCAGCTACTTGGGCAGGGACATGAAGCACTGGTTGGACAGAGAGGGTGCTGGAGGTTTTAGCTTGAACACTAGACTGAGACCTGTACCCTAAAGCTGTGCCAGTGGGGAGTCTTATTGGGGATCTGGAGATAAGGGGAGAAAGGGAGAAACCAGCCCCAGACTGACTGTGATCTCTGTGTGCTCTTAAGGGAAATTGAACATCACTGTGTGTGTATTTGTTATCCATCCTAATGTGGATGTCCCTCACTGGTGTTAGTGGTGAGAATTAAGGTTCCTTGATTACTGGGCCAGTGCACAGGTGTCACACTTACCTATGAACATATGAGTGTAACAATATCCTGAGTTAATTGAAATGGCTGTCCATTAACTTCATCTGCAACATCAACAGAATAGTTTGGTGGGAAACGTGTATCTCACAGAGGATACCACTGTTCTGGAACAGCCTCCCCATCCACATAAAACAAAGTTCATCCTTTCCTACAATCAAGAACAACTTGGATCTTTGGATGGATAACAGGAAATTTACCCCAGGACTGCTTCCTGTACTGCTAAGGAGCAGAGACAGCTAATAAGTGCTTTATACCATATATGGACCTCCTCCAAATTATCTATGGCATGATCCCAGTTATTATCATTAGCAAACATCATTCTATATTGTTGAAATTATAAACAAAGGTGTGGCATCTTGATCCAAGGAAGTCATTGTTCCACTGTATTTGGCATTCATCTGACCTATCACTGAGCACAGTGTCCACTTTGGTATGTACCTAAACAGGCATATCCAGCAATTGGAATGTCCACAGAGGTTCTTCACTAAAAGAATACAGGATGTACGTAACATGTCCTATTCAGGCACCTCAAAGCCCTATCCCTGTATTCTGTCCCCAACAGGCTGTTGAGGGGAGATCTATGGTTGGCATACAAGGCATTGTCAGAATCCACTCTGACGGACCTCCTGCATATCCAGAAACAACCAGAATTGCCCATTCTAAAGACTTAAACCTCACCTGTGATATAACTAAGACCTGCTGAGGAGACAGGTATAAATCCCAGAGAGTATGCCATCTCTGGAACAGGCTCCCAATCCATGTTAAACCGAGTTCCTCCCTAACCCAACTTGAACAATTGGATGGGGAACACGAAAGTCATCCCTGGCTTGGCACTATGTATCTAATGGACATAGGCAACCTGTAAATGGTTCATCTCCCAGGTTTCTGCTTGTAAATGTTTCACCTCCCAAGTCCCTGCTTACACTTATCAAGGGTACCAGAACTTGTCAGAGATTTGAGATGCATGGCTAGGCTTAAAAAGGCCCTTGTGGTTGTTAGCCTAATAAACACCTATGAACCTATATAATTGTTGACCACGGGATAGGTAAGGCCAGTCTAACACCAAATGGGATAGGTTAATTCAAGCACCAAAAAGACAAACTGGCTAGGCTTAAAGTGTTCCCCAAGGACAGCTAGACTATGGACCTATTAATACCGTGTTGATAAGAAAAACCTCTAAACTTACAAATAGAGCAACCTTTGCACTTATTTGAACCATAACATTAGTATTTTATTTCTGGAAAAAAGCCTGCAGTGACAAATTTGTTCATAATGTGCAGAAAATGTCTACAGGAAATCTTCAAATTATGTCTAAGTATGTCATAACCAGTGATAATATAACAATATTTCTTTATAATTCTGGCCAGGTCTTAAAACAAATGGAGCACAGCATGCAACAAAATGGACATCTTCCCTGTTATTATTTACCCTGTACCGTGTGTTAGGTCCTCACAGAATGTCCTCACTCCGTGAGTCTAATGATCTGTGGAACAAGTCATAGGAAATCATTTACTTCTAAGCAGCACCATCTAGCTGAGAGCAGTTTACCAGAATGGAGGAAAACTATTAAATGTTGAGGATGGACACAGTAAATAGAAATGTTTGTGTGGAAATGTCTACTTCGATAGTTATACATAGATTGAGACACATTATGCTGTAAGCAAGCAATACCTGGCATACGTGTATGGACAGGTGGATAAAGACATGGGCGAATATCTTTTAGGAATGCAGTGAGTGTTGAAAATGATGGTAGAAGCAAGCAACACCTGTTGGAGGTGTATGAAAAGGCAGGTAGGCATAAAGGAGAATATCTTTCAGCAACGCAGGCTTGCCCTTGTAAAAAAAAAAAAGTTTAAAGGACAAGACTGATGCTAAAAAATGGCTCTTGTCCTGCATTTTGTGTCTCTCTCCTTTTTTTTGTGTTTTGAAACTAGGGTTTTCAGTCCCACCAATTTCAAAAGGGAGCCAAATCTTAATGAGAGTTTTTTTTTTTTTGTTGAGTTTTGACAAAGAGATAGCAAATGCCTTTTTTTATTAATCCTGATTCTAGCTAAAAAAAATCAGAAAATGGAAGTCAAGAATACCCTCCCTACTCCAGAACTGATGTGCTACCATGGATGAGGATCAGACATGCAGAAGAAATGAATGCAAGAAAATCTTACAAGAAATGTGTGAATAACTGGTAACCTTCACTAAACTGCAGCAGAAATCAAAACATTTTATTTGGCCATGGGGGGGGGGGGATTAGAGGTAAAAGGATTGATCGGTGGGTGCCTTAACAACAGCATAAATAGAGCAATTAAAATAGTGTGTCATGAGAAAGGAATTATATTCACTCTTGGCAAATTGGAATTGTATATATTTAAATTAACCTGGCTGTGATGTAACAAACATTAACACTTGTATTCATTGTTGTTTGTTTTTAATTATCTCTTAAAACCATGTTAAATTTTGAAATGATAGTTAACAAACAATACTTTATTAAACAGACAAAGGTAATAGACCCCTTGCCCCCCCAATTACTATAATTGCACTAGGGCAAACACACCCACCCACAGATATATATATATATATATATATATATATATATATATACAAACACAAACACACATTCTTCTCAACTTTACACATTTTTACAGAATGCCCAGACTTTTGCCTCATGTTTTTGGCCTGTTACTCATAAAAATGTTTCCTGGCAAATCATTGCCAAATCTTTTAGGACTGAGTGTCAGAAAATAATTACAGGCATTTCAGATTCAGACTTCATACCCTTCAGAAAATTCAAGCAAATGCAAAACCTGTTATTCTATCAACTTTCTAAGTTTGTAAGAGCAATATTTAAAATTTGTCCCTACTTTGGAGCTTTTGTCCCCACATTAATTATGGCTTTGTCTAGATTTCTTGCTCTAAAAGGTGAGAGCTATGTATATATGTGGACATAAACTGACCAAATGAAAGAAATACTCCCTATAATAATTTACATCTGAAACACTGAAATATAATTCAGAAAATCCCTGAAACCAACAGTGTTAAGGAACAAGAAGAAAGCCTTTACTGAGTTCCCTTAAATGCTTCTTCCATGGTAGATTGAAAATCTGTACTGACTCTCAACTAAGTAATTAAAAATTCTGAATTATGTTAGTTATATGAATGTTTAATAAATATAACTGCTTGTATTACATGTGAATATTTATGTAATACATTAGGATGACCATAATTAATAAGATTCCAGATGTTCTCTGACTGGATAGATGCAAGTACACCGAGATTTACTTCAAATCCATTTTGATTTAGTAGAAACAAGACTGAGCTGAGATTATATGAAGTTCAGTGCTGCAAGGATGACATCTCCTGTATACAGATAAAAAGTTGGTTAAACACTAAATAATGTATGGAAGAACTTTTAAGAATGATTATTCAAACCTTTATTATAATAAATTTCTTGTTTTGCCTCATGTTTTGGGAAATGTGCTGCTTTTCTCACAGCTTGTCATTTCAAGCCAAGAAATGACAACAATAACAGTCTTAACATTTCCAAAACCTAAGTCAAGAATGGTTTATCATTTGAGGCTGTATATGCTTTTCTCAGACTTGCCTGTATTTTCTTCATGTGCAGTTTACTTTTGCATTAACTGTAATGGATCTAACTTATTCTTTTTTAATACTTTAAAATAAATCATTTAAGGCAGGAATACATGCATTAATAAAAAATCCAAAAACTCCAAGGAAAGGGTGCCACAGAACCAAGAACCAGTAAAACCACAACAGGCATCCAAAGAGGCAGGAGGTAATAACAAAACACAAACCTGTAGGTATAAGCAGCAGCAGCAGGTTTAATCGCATTCCCAATTTAATTAAATTTAATTAATAGTTGAAACAATTGTTGTTAAATCCTATAACTAAAATGTTCGTGACAGCCTACCATCTTGCCACAAATCCAGATAAAAATAGATAAAAACATGCACATTTTTTTTTTAAAAAGAACTTTAAAATACATATATAAATACAAAAACCATCACAATGTGTTGGACAGATAAATAAACTTGAATAAAAAAGCAACAAAAGAACTTGCAAAACAAAATATGTACTTATTTTATAGTTTTGCAGCTCTCATTTTTAAAATAGGGGCATTGGATACGTATTCATTCAGCCCTGGGAATCTGTTGGCTTCCAATAACAACTGCCAAAATATTTCTTTCACCTCTATCCTATTTTCCCACGGGCCCCCCCTCACATCACATTGAACCTTCTCTACAACAAAGGAGCCCCATTTTGTTTGGGGACATGTCAGTGTATGTTTAAACAAGGCATTTTTGATGTCTTCCACTCTAATTTATTTATTTATTTATTTTTGCTGACCGGGAGTGTCCGACTGGACGTAGGTCCATTTTCAGCTGAGGCCCAGGGAGAAAAGCTCCACAGTTAAAATAAACAGACAGTAGTTACATTGGATTACATAGCGATTAACAATTTACATAGCAATTACTTACAACATATTTATAGATGAAGAACATAGTACATCAGTAGACAACTAGAATCTTTATCTGTGAAGTACATAACAGACATTAACAAATGTTAAAATAAGAAGTTCCTGCTGTATAAGTACTAGGCTTATGAGCATCTGAGCTTGCTATAATCAAGGTAGTTAGTGGAGTGGAAAGAAAGGTAGTGGTTGGATGGGGTGGGTGATATTAGAGTGGGAGTTGCAAGGGCATAGCCAGCATGTTTTTAGGTGTGCTTTTAGTAAAGTTTTGAAGTGGGTGCATGATAGTACGGAGGTAATTGTGGGTGGGAGGGAGTTCCATAATTTGGCTATGGTGCAAGAGAATAGCACTTCACCAGCAGAGTTATTGGCTTTAGTGATCTGCAAGTGATTTTTGTTGCTAGATCTTAGTGGTCTGGTGGTGCGATAGGGTTGGAGTAGACTCTGGAGGGATGGGACATTTAGTGGATGGTTTACTAGTTTGTGGGTGAGTGTGAGTTGATACCATTGAAGGAGGTGAGGGAGTTCAAGCCAGCCCAGTTCAGCAAGTGAGAGACAGTGGTGACTATGGTAGGATGCCCCTGTGGCGAATTTGGCAATTTTGTTGTAGCAGGTCTTGTTTAGATTGCATTGCCTTAGGTTGGTATATATTGGAGAGGCATAAAGTAGGGTGGAGATAAGGTGGGAATTTGCTATTGAAATCTTTGCTGCTTTGGTGAGAAGATGCTAATTTCTGTATACGCTCCTAGTTTTTTGTGGACTTTTTTTATGGTCATGGATATGTGAATGTCAAATTTTAGTTTATTGTCTATTTCCACTCCTAGCAATTTGGTGTGTTCAGTTGGGTATATAGTGGTGTTGTCTTTTGCTGTGATGTTAAAGTGAGAGTTGTTTTGAATATGTTTGGTGGGTTGGAAGATGAGTAGTTTAGTTTTGTTTGGGTTGAGCATTAATTGGGCATCGGATAACCAAGTTTCAACAGAGGAAAAGGCTTCCTGTGTGACTTTTTGCAGTTTGGGTAGGGACTGGGCTGAGCAGATGATGGTTGAGTCATCTGCGTATTGTATGAGTGTGCCATGTGTGGTGGCAAAGGCTAGATTATTTGTGAAAATAGAGAAGAGTAGGGGTCCAAGGATGGATCCTTGGGGAACCCCTATGGAGACAGGTAGTTGGGGAGATATGTAATTCTGCCATACAACGGATTGCTGGCGGTCAGACAGGTAACTCTGAAACCAGTTGTTGACTGATTGTGAGAAGGATAGGTTATTGAGGACAGAGATAAGTTGTTTGTGTGGGACCATGTCAAATGCTTTAGATAGGTCTAGGAAAGTAGCAGAGGAGAGATAGTTATTGTTTTTATGCTGAAGGATAGTGTTAGTAAAGGAGAGTAAGGCAGTGGTGGTGCTATGGTTTGGTCGGAAACCATGCTGAGTATTGGAAAGGAGGTTGTTAGTAAGGAGGTAGTGTGAGACCTGAGAGTGTATGCATCTCTCTAGTATTTTGGAGAGTGGAGAGAGAACAGCTATGGGGTGGTAATTGGTTAGTCCTGTGGAGGTTCCGCCTTTGTGAAGGGGAATTATATGTGATACTTTCCACAGTGTGGGAACATAATTTTCTGACAGAGATCGGTTAATCAAGATGGATACTGGGTAGGCCAGAGCATCAGCTGCGATTTGTAGGTATTCACTTGGGAGGTTGTCTGCTGCTAATTTGGTGGCTTTAAGTTTAGTTAAGAGTTTGTTTATGTTGGAGGTAGGTACAGGAGAAAAAGAGAAGACAGTGGGGAGATTAGTAGTTGAAGGTGTGGGTTGGAGGGGAGGGGGGGGTGTTGTTTAGCTAGTGATAGTATGGTTTGTGTGAAGTGTGTGTCGAATGAGGTAGCAATATTTTCTGAGGAGTGAGGGATGTTAGGAGGAGGGGTACTGACTTTACCTGGGTGGAGGATGGAGTTTATGGAGGACCAGAATTGTTTGGGGCTGTGTTCAGAGGAGTCTAGGGCAGACTGGTAGTATTGGAATTTGTCCTGTTTTATTAGCTTTTTGACTCTATTGCGTAGTTCTAGGAATTTCTGTCTAGTTGAGGGGGTCTTGGTTTTGCACCAGTGCTCCCAGGCTTTATCCCTGTTTTTCATTTCTGACTTAGTGGTTTTCTGTAGCCATGGAATAGCATATAAATGCTCATAAATCCTCCTTCTGAGTTTATGAGTAGTTTTTCCAATGTAAAATGCACCATAGGTTTTGCATAGGGCTAAATAAATCAAGCCTTCACTATTACAATTGGAAAAACTACTACTCTGAATCTGATAATCTCTTGACAGGATGTGTACAGAATCCTGTCTAAGTATATATGGGCATTGGGCACATGTTCCACATTTGTAGGTTCCCAATTTCTTACATGAAACAATAGAACCATTATGCTGCAGCAAATCCTTGAGGTTCCAGCCTTTTTGTATGTGAATCCTAGGGTGTTGGTAAACAAAACGTCCAACTCTGAATAACATCTAAACCTGCTCCAGTGTTGAGTAATAATGTTTTTAACCCTAGTGGTGTTCTGATTATAAAACATCACATAATTACCCCCAATGTTTCTGGATTTCATCCCCGGTAACGTCACCCCTGGTTGTTGTATAGCACCCTGCACATTTACTGGTACTGTCACACTTGCATCTCCTGTTCCCAAAATGGGGGAAAAACCTATCCTTTCTCCCATTCTTTACTTCCTCCAAAACCTCATCAATTAAATAGTTAGGATACTTCCTAGATATAAACATTTCTTTGACTCTCTGACTTTCATCTTCGAAGTCCGAGTCCAAAGAGGTCATCCTACAACTGCGGACAAATTGTCCCTTGATAATACTTCTCTTCTGTTTAAACGGATGGGAACTAGTGAAATACAAGTATGAGTTAGAAAAGGTTTCCTTTATGTATACATTAGATGTAAACTGCTGCCCTGGGACATCTTTTTTATAGTGGCGTCCAGAAAGTTCATATAATCATGTGTAATATGGAAAGTAAATTTCAAAAAAATTAGTGGTATGGTTTAGATAGTCTATAAATTCTGTTAACTTTTCCATACTTACTTTCCAAAAAATGCAAATATCATCCAGGTAACGTTTGTAATATACCCAATATTGTGCATATTCAGACTGGAACACAAACTTCTCTTCCCAAACCATGAGCACAATGTTGGCATAAGTAGGGGCACAACTTGCTCCCATGGCCACTCCCTGGATCTGTTTAAACAACTCACCCTCAAAAAATATAAAATTGTGTTTCAATACCAAATCCATCAACTCTGTATAAACCAGAAAAGTATTGTGGTAAAGTTTTCCATGTTGGTGAATGGCATCCTGGAACATTCTGACCCTGTAGAATGTGTAATCACATTAAATAAATCCTGAATATCAAGGGTTGCAAATATTAAGGAATCAGAATACATGTTGGTATTAATGCTTCTCAAATATTCACAGGAGTCCTTAAGTATACCATTGGCCCTAACCCAAATATCTTTTAATTTTATATCCAAAAATTTGGCCAAAGGATGGGTTTTAGAGCCACTGGCTGCCACAATGGGTCTCAGGGGTGGATCCTCCACACTTTTATATACCTTGGGTATCCTGAAAATAGCAGAGATACGGGGTCTGTCCACACTGAGATACTTAAAAGTGTCCTGGTTTATAAAATGGTCATTCAGCATGTCCTGTAAAACCAAATCAATCTTACGGTATGCTAAGTTAATCTCATTCTTGGATACCCTAACATACCAACTGATATTATTAAGCATATCCATCATCTTACTGGAATACAAAATACTGTCCATGAAGACCACTCCTCCACCTTTATCGGGTTGCATCACCCTCAGATATCTATTTTCTTGAATGGATTTTAGAAGTAACTTTTCATCTCTAGTCATGTTAAATTTATCATGCCATCCACCCCTGTAAACATTCCTGATTTCTTCTTCGACCTCCCTTTCAAAATTTTGTAGCTGGGGGTGTATAGGGGGATTATAGGTACTAGGTCTTCTAATACCACTATTAGTACCACCATCCTGTTGCCCCTGAAACATAATGTCTAAATTCTTTTTCCGTAGAAAAATCCTCAGGTCTATTAAGCTGTCCACTAAATTACCCCCTGTGGAGGGGATACATTTAAAACCTTTTGAAAATAAAAGAAAATGTTTCCTATCAATCTCCTCACTACTGTAATTATAAATTTTAAAGCCATGTAGGGTGTGACATGGTCCATCCACAGTAATATTCCCTGTACTCCATTGTTCTAACATGTTGGCTAGTCCCACTTCCTGGCTACCACTCTTATTTATCTCGTGCCGTTTGGGGGACCCCTGTAAAATACTGCACAGGGGATTTGTGCCTTAACCTATCTGATCTCCTAAGTTCAAGGAATTCCGTATTGTTTGAATCCTGATGTTCCCCCATCCCTGAATCATTGTGGATCACTCTATGGTCCATGGAGTCCCAGGCATTGTATCCCCCTGGTGGAAAAGAAGAGGAATAAGTCATGTGTTGTGGTCCAGATTTATCAAAAAAAATTATCATAATTTTTTCGACCAAATTTGTCATTCTTAGGGTACGGGTATGCTTTTTTCTGTCCGTAATCCCTCAAATCCCTATCTATTTTGCCACACTTCCTTTTAAAAATAACATGACATTTTTCTTCCACTTGTTGCTTAATAATAAAATATTTTCTCTTCTCATTTTCAACAGAAAACATAAGATCATTGGTCACTACTTCATTAATGATAAGATCATTGGTCACCACTTCATTAATGATAAGATCATTGGTCACCACTTCATTAATAACAAGACCATTGGTCACTACTTCATGAATGATAAGATCATTGGTCACTACTTCATTAATGATAAGATCATTGGTCACCACTTCATTAATGATAAGATCATTGGTCACTACTTCATTAATGATAAGATCATTGGTCACCACTTCATTAATGATAAGATCATTGGTCACTACTTCGTTAATGATAAGATCATTGGTCACTACTTCATTAATGATAAGATCATTGGTCACTACTTCATTAATGATAAGATCATTGATCACCACTTCATTAATGTAAGATCATTGGTCACTACTTCGTTAATGATAAGATCATTGGTCACCACTTCATTAATGATAAGATCATTGGTCACTACTTCGTTAATAATAAGATCATTGGTCACCACTTCGTTAATGATAAGATCATTGGTCACTACTTTATTAATGATAAGATCATTGGTCACTACTTCGTTAATGATAAGATCATTGGTCACCACTTCATTAATGATAAGATCATTGGTCACTACTTCATTAATGATAAGATCATTGGTCACCACTTAATTAATGATAAGATCATTGGTCACTACTTCATTAATGTATTCTATCTCCTGATATACCTGCCCCATTGCCCCATAATCCTTTCATTTTCTTTAATCAGGGCTTTCATGACTTCAAAACCTCTACGGTCAAAAACACCCAACAATTCTTCATGAAAGGGGGAGCCTTCCACTACATTGTTCGGAAACTTATAAAAACGCAATCCTTTGGGTACTATACCCCTTTTAATACAGTCATGCAAGTAACAATTGTCAATACCCAGAGTTTTATGTTTGTAAATTAAATCAGTGAGTTTTTAATATTGGCTCTGTAAGACACTTCACTGTCTTTCTCAACATCCCGGTCATTAAATATAAAGTTATTATCAGTACCTTGGTGACTGGAAAAAGACTTGTAACTAACAAGCCATGAAGCCAAAGAGGAAGTATCCGTCCACTCGTGCACTTCATTGTCGCCATTAGCCATACTATCAGTCATTCCCACAGCAGCATGTCCCTGAACACCACGTTCCCCTAAAAGGGAGGACTGTCCATTCAGACCTTGGTACTGGGAATTCAATGCCAAATGATTGTAACAAAATTTAGTTGCAGCTCCCATCTGTAATGCAGCCTCGCTTCTAGTGCCCCTAGACGGCAAACCGGAAGAAGTTGCCGTCACTTCCTCTACAGGCACATCAGCCTGTCTGTGATCCAAATCGACTTCCTGATTGCATACAGGAGTGGAAATGCAATCCTTCCTGTGGGTAGACCTCGTAGGGTTAATATCAAAAGAATTGTCTTTACCTTGCTGAGAGTTACCAGTCATAAGCAAAATGAATTGGGTAAGCTGACCCTTCACACGAGACAGGCGCGAATCCAGGTCAGTACCTTGAACTGCTTCCCCATCCTGGAAGCTAGCCTCCGCCTCAGACACCTCCATGTAACAAGTAATCCAAAAACTCCAAGGAAAGGGTGCCACAGAACCAAGAACCAGTAAAACCACAACAGGCACCCAAAGAGGCAGGAGGTAATAATTAAATCGATTAAACCTGCTGCTGCTTACACCTACAGGCTTGTGTTTTATTATTACCTCCTGCCTCTGAGTGCCTGTTGTGGTTTTACATTAATAAAAAAGAAATCAAACCATATTAACATTCTTTATGCATTATAGATTACATATATGTTTTCTTTCTTTATAACAAATGTCATTCACTTCAGCATTACATAAACTGTTCAGTTCCTGCCTTCCGTTAAACCTCAGTCCTCCTCCAGAACCTTATTTGGTATGTATTGTTCCCACAGATTCTATATTCATTTCTATGTAATCTGCTCATCTGCTCCTTCCCTTTTCTAAAGATTCCACTTTTTGTCATTTTATCTCTTTCAACAATATTCAACATTTTAATTACAATTGATTAGATTTTGATTTCCATTTTCTAGTAATTGATTTTTATTGGCAGCCACTAACATTAAACATAATAAGTCAGTTCAAATCCTGTGTCCCAGTTCAAAGAATCATTTTCTTACTTGCAGCCTTTTGCTTCTCTACTATCTTGGACAGAGTACTCTGTAGGGAGGTTTTCAAATATTCCAACTCATTACAATCCCCCAAATGTTCCCAGTTACTCCTCTCTTTCCCATCACAACTCCAGCATTTGCTATCGCCCCAAGGAATTCCAGGCAAATTACTAAACCTTCTGAACTTTGTTGTATACTTTGGAGCTGCACATATGTCCTTCTGTTGTTCCTTTGCAAATAAGTTTTCCAGTCTCTCTTCCCAATCTATTCTACCCTCCTCTGACTAATTCTTATAGTTATCATACAGTATTGTATATGCCCAAGTAATTATTCCTTTTTTAACAGCAGCTTCTGTTCTCGACTCATCTAAACACTCTACCAGAGTTAGTCTTTTACATAGAACTCCCCTATCCCTTTCTTGTTGTCTATACTCTGATATCAATCACTGGCAGGGAAGGTAATCGCTAACCTGCAGTCCAAACTTCTGCTTGGCTTCATTCCACTCTATTACCTTTCCCTCTCTTATTTGTTCTCAGTACCCTGCTTCCTTTGCCAGTTTTCTCCAGTAGATTCCAGCCCCTTCTTGCCTAATTTCTGTACCCTTACTAATAACCATTCCCACTGGCAAAATCTCCTTTTCCATTTCCATGTTGGCTCAGTTCTAAGAATACATTTTGCAATGTATGAATCTAATATTCTGTATGTTTGTTGTTATTGTCCTTAAGGATCTACATTTATTTATTTTACATTTGTTGACCGGGAAGATCCGACTGGATATATGTCCATTTTCAGCGGAGGCCCGGGGAGAAAAGCTCCACATTGACAGTAGGTAAGTACATGTTCATAGAATACAGATTGTTCTCCTTTGGTAGTTTAAACAAAAAGAGGAGACACCATAAAGTATTTAAAATAAACTACGCCAAGTATTAAAAAAAAACAGACACAGATTACAACATGCTTTTTCTCTTTCTAGGCTGACAATTTAGGATAGTTTTAAAAGGATTTTAATTTAAGAAGAAAAATAAAGAGATTCACATGGAAGAGAGGATGTGGGAGAGAATAGAGAAGAGAGGATGTACATCCAAAATCCTACTATCTCCTATGGCTGAAAACCTAAATTAAAGATAGCGAAATCCTACCACCAGGTTTCCAAATCATTTGCAATGACAGAGCCCACAAAACAGAAGGTGGAGTAGAAATAATCTACCCCACCTCCCATACCATAACTCCCTACTCCAATAAAATACCAACCTTTGCCAACGCTGAAATTATAATAGGTTTACTAAAAATAAACAACCACAAGTCCATATGTATCGCTGCCCTCTATATTCCCCCTGGTGATAATATCAAAACTCTTGAAAACATCCTGTCCTGGTTCTCCTCCAATATAAAAACAAAACCTATATACTCTGTGATACCAACATCAACTGGAATACTATTAACTCTGAAGCCCCATTCCACACAATCAACCTGTACAACGTCTCCCAACTAATACAATCTCCAACCAGACCAAATAAAGATGGTACCTCTGGTACCATCATTGACTGGATCCTAATAACTCACCTAAACCTCATCGCCAAAGCCAGAACTTTACCTGATCCTCTCAGCGATCACCTACCAGCCTTCGCCAGCCATCTCCCATCTCCACTTCATAAACAACACCACTACATCCAAACCCGCAACCTCTCCTCTTTCAACCCTCTAACTTTCTGCGAATGCTTAAAGCATACTGACTGGTCACCTCTAAAAACCCTTCCTCTAGATGATGCTGTTTCCTACTTTAACCACTTATTCCTAAACCTTCTCAATCATCAAGCCCCCCTTGAACCAAATGCATCAAAACCAATCCCCGCCCATGGTTATCAAAAGATACTAAATTAGCCTTGCACCAAAGGGACATAAAACAGAAACAATATCAAAAACATAAAAACCCTAACACCCTCCTAGAGTATAAGCAACTACAAAAGTCTGCAAAAAAAAAACCTAATAATTAAAGACCACAAAGCCCACTACTCCAAACTCCAGGTCTTGCACTCAACAAATCCCAAAAAATTCTGGGACTCCATCTCATCCATGCTGCATCCTGGTAACAAAGAAAACCCTTACACAGACCCCAACCTCTCCAACCTTGAAACAGCAAGCCAGTTCAACTCATTCTTCATAGACTGCATAGCTAAACTATCAGCCTCCTTCCACCCACCTCCTCCACCAACACCCCCTGCTCCAACCACCACCCCAATCATCAACCTTTCTCCACATCCTTCTGCCTCAAGCCCATCCCCTCAAGCGCTATAAAAAGATGTCTCCTCAAACTCAAACCCTGTCACAATGCACCTGACAACCTTCCACCCACCTTCCTCAATCTGCAGACAGCATTGCCTATCCCATCTCTATTCTTATAAATAGATCCATACAAGAATCATACGTCCCTTCTATCTGCTGCCATGCTTACATCATCCCCCTCCACAAAGGTGGCAAAAATACTGAGACCACCAACTTCAGGCCTATTGCCATCCTTTCCCCTCTTTGTAAAATACTAGAGAAAACAATACAAGCACAACTCATGGGACACCTAACACTAAACAATCTCCTTTCCCCTACCCAACACGGCTTCCGCCCTGGCCACAGCATCATGACTGCTCTTTTTTCCTTTCTTGAAACCATAAACTTCGAATGCGACTCAGGCAAATTCGTATTCACACTATTCCTAGATTTGTCAAAGGCCTTTGACACCATCTCACATACCCTACTTATATCCCAACTCTCCACCCTACACCTCTCTACCACCACCATCGCCTGGTTTTCCAGCTACTTGTCCAACCACCAACAAGCTGTTAAATGGAAAACTTCAACCTCTCCCTTCCTTCCCACACCCACAGGTGTCCTCCAAGGTTCTGTTCTTGGCCCTCTTCTTTTCAACCTATTCAATAACAACTTTCACCAATCCATCCCAGACTCATCTATCATTCAATATGCAGATGACCCAACAATCATCTGCTCAGCCTTCTCCCCCACCAAGCTCCTAGCAAAAACCGACTAACCTTCTCCAAAATAGAAACCTGGATGCAGTTTAACCATCTGGCACTAAATGCAAATAAAACCAAACTAATGTTTTTTCCTCCTACCAAAAACTCGATTGATAAATCCACATTCATCATATACAGAGCCAAAACAACACCCTCCTTGAAATGGTTCCCAACACTAAGCTTCTTGGCATCATTACTGATGAAGAACTAAATTCTGACACCCACATCCACTCCACAATCAAGACAATCCACCAAACGTTAGGTGTCCTCTACAGGCACAACCACTTCCTAAGCCCCTATACTCATAAAACTCTTACATGCACCTTGCTACTCCCCTCCCTTGTGTATGGTGCCCCTCTTTTCACCAATCTCCATCTTGGCCTTTGGTCCAAACTTGAAGCCTGCCACCACAAGATCTCCAAATTTTCAACCAATTCAAAAAAACTCATTCCACCACCGCCACTCCCTCCTCACCCTCAACTGGCTTGAACTACCCAACTAACTCAGTTACCTACAACTCAGCATTGCCCACAAACTCAACTTTAAACCAGACAACTGCCCAGCTCTTGCTACTTCCTTAAAACCTTACATTCCCAACTGCTCACTCAGATCCAAAAACAAAATTTCCTTCAGGTCCACAAACCTGCATGACCTCCTGGCCATCTACTGCTGTCCCACTCCTTAGTTAAACAGTGAAACTCTCTCCCCAAACACCTATGCAACCTACCTAACCATGCAAATTTCAAATCTCAGCTACTCTCTCATCTTTCTTCCAAATGAGAATGCCATTGCCATGCTCCAAGTTAAACCACCCACATCCCACCTTGCACTGACTCATCCATCTACCTCTACTATTACTTCATCCCACCCAAAACAATCCCTCCCCTACTAAAAACGAATTTTCTCTCTAATATCTATTGTACTATACTCTCCAATCTCAAATATACTATTACCCTCTCCATGCATAATATTTTCCTAACCTAAGCTATATATTTTAAAATGTTAAACCTACAATTTAGTTTATAACAAAAATATTTCACTTTATATAAATGTTGAAATTTCTGTATTGAATTATGTCTTTTCATTTTTGTAACATTGTGACAAGCCATTTGCAAATATCATGGAGCTTATCTGTAAATGTTTAATTAGCTGTATGAACTATGTCCTTTTGTAACATGTGCAATGTAACTTGCAATTATTGTGGAACTTTTCTCCCCAGGCCTCCACTGGAAACAGGCTTTTTTTGATCCAGTGGACTTCCCCGGTCATCAAACTTAAGTAAATAAATAAATATTTCTTGCTCTCACCTCTATTTCATCCTTATCCCTTTCCATTTTGATTTATATTTTTTGATTGTGTTATATATATGAGCCTTAACTGCATAACTCTAAAATATCTATGCAAACCAGATAATTGTAATCATCTTGTTTTATGGGAAGAATGAACGCATCCCACTTAACTCTTGCCCTCTTTCCACCATAAACAAATTCAACTCTTTATTAATTATTGTCCACAACTTCTCCTCTGGTTGATAAAAAATATTAGTAGCCTGTTATATAAAGCTAAAGGAAGTGAAATATTTTTACTGCTTGTATAACAATTTCCATGTTCATAAGCAAGGGCTTCCTGTATCTCATTTTTTTTATTCTTTCATTTAGACTCTTCCCACATATCCTTTGTTGTCATAACAGAATCTTTTCTAAATCATACACCTAAATACTTCATGTTATCATGTCTCAATATGGGAACGGAATACATTTGTGTATGGGTACAAAATTTACAGCTGTAACCTTTCTTTTATCTTGATTAATTTTATATCTCAAAAATGCTTGAAATTACTTCAAATGTTCTACAATACTAAATTGTCCTTTTTTTGGTTTATCAAGTACAAAATACAGACTGCAGACTTCTTTCAATACAAACAACTGCATAATAAAGTAAAAACAAACATTGACTACTACATTACTCTGCAAAATGACCATATGCAAACTCCTAAAAAGTTCTGGAGGTCCATAAACTCTCTATTATACCCAGGCAAAAGTGATAATCCCTCTCCTGATCCAGATATGGCCCCAGCTGAAACTGCCTCACTTTTTAACTCAGTCTTTTAAAACAGTATACTCAACTTTACTGCCAACTTCCCACTAATCAACCCACTGCCCCCAGACCCATCTGCTACAACAAGACCAAACTTCTTTCTCATACACATACCTACCTCCACCATAAAAAAGAAACAAAACTATTGCTTAAACTTAAACCGGGATCAAATGCTCCGGATAGCTTGCTACTAGAATTCCTCCAAAAATCAGCAGACACTATAGGCTATCCCATTAGTATACTACTAAACAGAGTCCTTCATTCCCACAATCTAGAAAAAGGCATTTATCCTCCCTGTCCACAAAGGTGGAAACAATAATGATATATCTAACTTCCGTTCAATTGCCATCTTCTCTCCCACTGCCAACATTCTGGAAAAATGTATCTATAGCCAAATACCTACTACACCACATCCTCCTCTCCCCAACCCAACATGGGTTTATGCCTAGTCATAGCACCAGCACTGCCCTTATATCTTTCTTGGATACAGGCAGCCATACCTGAGACTCAGGATACTTTGTCTCCTCACTATTTCTTGACCTTTCCAAGGCATTTGATACAGTCTCCTACCCACTTTTTCTGACCAGACTCTCCAATTTAGGCATATCTCTCCCTAGCTCAGGCTTGTTTTCTGACTACCTTACAGATAGTCAACAAGCAACCAGATGGCACCAATCCCTCCCCCCTTTCCTCAGCATCAATACTGGAGTCCCACAAGGGTACATACTAGTTACACTGCTCTTCATGATTGCCGTACCAGCGTACCCCATGCTAATGTCATCCAATATGCAGATGACTTCACCATCATCTGCATGGTCAAGTCTACTTCAGAACTATTTATACTCATCTTCATGATTGCTGTACCAGCATACCCCATGCTAATGTCATCCAATATGCAGATGACTCCACCATCATCTGCATGGTCAAGTCTACTTCAGAACTACTTACACTCAGCACAAATACCTTCACCTCCAGTGAAACCCGGATGTATAATAACCATTTAGCCCTAAATGCTAGTAAAACCAAACTTATGTTATTCATGCCCAAAAAACCAACATCCCTAACCAAAAATGAATTTACCATCAACTCACTCAACAACACTTGCCTTGAAGTAGTCCCATATTACAAACTTCTAGGAGTCGTCATAGACACCTAACTTTCGACCACCATATTAATACAAACATCAAAAAAAAGCAGAAACTAGGCATCCTGTACAGGCACAAACACTTCCTCATCTATGCAGCAAGACCATCCCTTGCCTCTTCCTTTCTACTTCCATCCTTGTTCTATGGTTCACCACTCCTTACTAGTATACAGTCCTCTCTTAAATCCAAAGGACTCATGCTACAGTAAAATTGCAAAATTTGTAACCAGTGCCAAACACTTCTCCCGCCACTGTGTATCACTCGAATGTCTAAATTGGCTAGAACTTCCCCAGCATCTAACATACGTGCAACTAACCACAGCTCATAAGCTAATCTATAAGCCTTCTAGTTGTCCTGGCCTCTCCTCTCTATTTTCCATGTATCATCCAAATAGACCTCTGCGACCAGTCAATCAGATGCTCCTTAATGTAGCAAAACCTAACCTTCTGCCGGTCAAATGCATATGTTATAGCAAAACTATGGAATGCTCTCCCTTCTTCAATTAGGTCTACTAGCAACCCTGAATGTTTTAAGACTTTGCTGAAACAACACTTGTTCTCCCATTGGCTATGTACATGTACCAGGACTGACTATAAAAAAATCCAATATTCCTAGCCTTCCTACGTTTTCCAGCCACACATAATCTACTATATCAGTTACCTCCCATATCTTCTATTCAGTCATGATACCTATATAACAATAGCTCTAAGCCTGTCCCTCACTCTCAGAATCTTTAATCTGCTGCTCTCCATCTTTCTCTCTCTACTGCAAAACTGCAATACTTATTATTTACTCATTTGCTATTATCCCATGTCATCAACTGTATTCTTGTTTGGCTTGCATACTTAAAATCTAACATCTGTATAACTCGTGTTATCCATTTTATTGTATCACCTATTCTGTAATGTAGTGTTCTATACCATCACTGCTTGATTTCTGTGTTTTGAGTCTGTAGCTTTATCATGTTTTGTTTTTTGGAGCTTCCCCCCCCCAGGCATCTACTGAAAACAAAAAATCCAGATAAACTGAAGAACCAATATTCTTACACGGAAACTCGATCAGTCCAAATCAGTCCAACCAAGGAACTTCTCAAATATACTATTTATTAGACACACAATTCACAATTGTAGACAAGTTGACCTTGGTTTCGTCTTGAACTTATACAGACTTCATCAGAACTAACACATCATACTGAAACCACTTCCCTTTATAACACTCCCAGGTTAATTGATTAATTACACTCCCACAAAATTAAAGACACATACCCATCAGACCATACATATACCTAAAAACATATATAAGCTAAAACCATGAATAAAAACATACTATAATATTACATAAAAATAAACATATAAAAATATGTAAGATAAAATCAGTACAAAATGAATAATAAAATAATTTGATTTGTTAATCCAACAATATAAGTTACAAAATGTCTAGATAAAAACAAATGTTATGGCAGAAATTGTAGCCCAGTATATATCTTAACTTTAGTAATGGGGCTAAACTAATATGGTCATTAATTCCAGGATAACTAGTGGCATTTAACCTTATTTGCCACTTAGTTTCACTAATATCTAAATGGACATCCGAAATATGCCCTTGATTATCCTTAATAACTTGCTGAATAATACAAAATTGGAATCCGTGACCTATATTTATCTTAATATGTCTTGCCAGTGCATTAGTATTTTTCATATGTTTAATGTCCAGCAAATGCTCCCCTATCCTTTCTCTAAGTGTACGACAGGTTTTTCCAATATAAAACGCCGGACACTGATTGCACTTAGCTAAATACACCACATTTCTGCTATAGCAATCATAATGTCTATTAATAAATATAATTTCTTTCCCTAATTTAATCCTATTTCCTGATGTAAGAATATACTTGCATTACATCTGCCACACTTAAAATTCCCAACCGGTCTACAAGACCTAGATGTCAGTTTTAACTTACTACCCTCTAATAGTTTTTTAAAAGATCTATCCTTTCTATATACATTAATGGGAGAGGCCCTTAATTTACTATATACACTAGTATCTAATTTCAATAAATCCCAATTCCTCTGTATTATCCTCACCATAGATTCCGTGTCACAATTATATGTGGTTATAAAAAAAAAACCTTCCTTAATTTTATTTTCCTTTTTCACTTCAAATTCAACCAACAACTCACCTATGTCTGTACCATTTTTTAATATGGGCTGATAAATCCCTCCCTTTCTTTTTTCTATAATCTCCACCTTAATAGCTTGTACCAGGGTCTCGGGTAACCTCTTTTCAAAAACATTCCTGTAATAAAATCTAGTTCCTTTTCAAAATTTAAGTAGTTATTAACCATTCTGGCAGCCCTGACCATCTGTCCTTTAATTATAGCCCTTTTCTGGTGGTCAGGGTGCCAGCTCTGATATTCCAAATAAGAATTCGAAAAGGTAGGTTTTCTATAAATATTTAATATAAGACTCCTTTTATCGTTATCAACTGTCAAATGGACATCTAAATAATTTATTTCAGTATAACTATAAACAAAGGTAAATTTTAAAAAATCGACCGAACTGTTAATATATTCCAGGAATGCTTCCAACCTCTGAATGTCACCATCCCAAATTATAAAAATATCATCCAAAAATCGCATATATTTCTGGATGAATTTATTAAAATCACTTTGAAACACATATTCTTGTTCCCAATAGGACATAACATAATTTGCATAAACGGGGGCACACGCTGCCCCCATTGCTACTCCAGAAGCCTGCCCTCAAAAAACAAAAAATTGTTGTTTAATACCATGTCCATAAGAGATACAAAAACATTTTCAGTATGATGGGTTAGTTCTGATGAAGTCTGTATAAGTTCAAGACGAAACCTAGGTCAACTTGTCTACAATTGTGAATTGTGTGTCTAATAAATGGTATATTTGAGAAGTTCCTTGGTTGGACTGATTTGGACTGATCTACTGAAAACAGGCTCACCCTAACCCAGTAGACCTCCCTGTAAACAAATGCAAATAAATAAATAAAATAAAGTCATCTGCAAATAAAGCCAGCTTTTATTGATTACCATACTAATTATATCCTGGAATTTCCCTGATTTCTTTTGCCAGTGTTATAAATATAAAGCAAATAACAAAGGGAAATAGGACACCCCTGCCTGGATCCTCTGTTCAAATACACCCTATCAGAGTGGAACCCTCCTACCTTAATTTTTGGCTGTGATCCTTCATATCCTCCTAATTAACCTTATTATTGTATCAGGGAATGCAAATGCTTCCATTCCCGGTTCATAAAATTTCACCTTAATCTATCACATTCTTTCTCTGCATCACAACACACCAACAGCAGTATTTTCTTAAACTCTGCTTCCCTCTGTATTCATCATTGTTCTAGTAATGTTGCCAGGTATTTGGCTCCACTCCACAAAACCACATTGATCTGTTTTTATCAATTTTGTCAACAACTTTGGTATTTTCTTAGCATAGATAGACACACTTTATAATCACTGCTTAAAACTGAAATGGTTCTATTTGAAGCTGGGCCTGATGGGTATTTACCGTCTTTGGATAATACAGTCTCCATAGTCTTTCTTCCAAGATGTTGGTGCTTCCCCTCACTTTAAAATACTACTAATCAAAACCTTCCAAATCTTTATCACTTTCTTCCCACCTAAATTCCAAACTTCCACAGGAATACATCTCTGTTGATTGATTATATTTTTGTCTCATCTCTTCCTGCCTTACCTATTAATTGAGGAGCCTCATCTTCTTCTAACCTCGGCATAGTTACGTCTTACATAAATATTTCTATTTCTGCCTTTTCAAGGTTTCCACATTCCTTTACTTTAGACAACTTTTCAAAACATTTCCAAAATATCTCTAATATCTCTATAGGATCTCTGGTTATTTTTGTTATTATAGGGTCCCTAAGTTTGGTGGTAACTCTTTGTACTTTCTGCTGCCTAAGACTGTGCTAAATTCTTTGTAGTATGCAGTTGTTATCAAAAATAGTTGCTTAGCAGCAATCTTTCTAAACCAATGCATTTTATCCAAATAGTCCTTATTTTCTACCTGGCACCCTGCAGTTGCACCTCTTCTTGTTCTGTGAGATTCCCCTTATTCTGCAATACTTTAACTTTTGCCATACCCTCTAAGTAATTCCCATTACTTCTTAACCACATATTTTTCTCTTTGATTTCCATTCTATTCCATTTTCATTTTATCATACTTGCTAGATATCCATTATGAAGAAATCTCTATCTTTCCCAACAGCTCTTGAACAATTTTGACAACCCATTCCTTAAATTCCACAGGTAAGTAGGAAAGTGCCCATGTCTCATTTTACTTCATTACTCTATATTTTTATCTTAGTTGTTATGGCTGCATGATCTGCATTACATATAGGATGTCTGTCAAAGCTTTCAATTAAATGCACGTTATTAAATGCATGTGCTTACATGTAATTTCTATCCAATCAAGCCAGTTTTGTACCTTTGGGAGTAATATGCAAATTATGTCTCAGTTCCCACTTCTCAATTCACATATTTCATACCAAAGATTTTCATAAATTTCTTCAGAAATCAACCCACTTTTGTTATATTTTCCCATCTATGACCCCTGATCATAGATTCAAATTAAGTTGCAGTCACTACCTACAAATAATAATATCTTTGCTTTCCTACTTAGCTCTAGGGTGCTGTGCATTCCTGGCAGTGGAGTAAATAGGGTTTATAGCTGCCCAACCTGGTTTGCCAGTAGTAAAGAGGACTTGCCTTGCCTGCTGAATAACAACTTTTTCCACATCATACTGCGGTCTCGCCATACTAAGGATCTGAACCTATCCTTCCCTCTGCAACAGTCCCCCCAAGGGAACAAATTAATAAGTGAAAGTATGTACTTTATACCGCTTTCTATAGACATATAGTGTGTTATATCCTAGGTTGTAAATTTACTCTCACCAGCCAGGACAGTCAGCAACCAAAACTATCTGTTCCTATACCTTTTCTCCCTTTTCCTTCTTATACTACAGATCATTGACTCTTATCCTATCCAACCTGAATATTAAACTTACTGCCCTCCATTCTTTCTTTCAATATACATTACCACTGCTATTCAGCTTCCTTTAGACCTCCATTCTGGCTCTAAACTTAACTTACAGGCTCTCTGATTCCCATATCCTATAAGAGCTTACAATCCCACTCTATCCCCCTTTCTTCTTACATTCCTCACTGCCTATCCTCTCAGTACATTCTAACTACTATCAAGGCTTTGTGTCATCTCACCCTCCCCACCTATACTTATCTTAGCTTACTGCTCCTCTGATTGTTCTCCCAGGGTGAACTCCTCTGTGGCTCATCCCGCTCCATTCACCCTGTGGGCTCACTCCGCTCCCCTACCCTGCCCCCAAATCTCACCCGCCCCTAGTGATCCTAAACTTATACATAAATTGCCACACCCCTATCCATTAACACTAACCTCTATCTCCTCCCCCTTAAAGTGCTATCACTCATCTCTCATTATCCATTACCTTACCACTCTATCTACAAGCATCCCTACATTCCACCTCCTATGCCTACACTAATGGCCCAAGGATATCACAAATCCTTACCTTTATTAATACTCCTAACTATACTAATCTACTTACTCTCTATGAACACCATACATATCTAGGACTTCACACCCACAACAGGCAAACCTCTATTCCTACACTTAGCCCACCTCACAGTCTTAACAACTTCTCTTGCCCAGCAAAGTATTCAGCAGCCAAGTTTCATAGACTCACTCACATCTCTCATTATAACCCAGCAGCTAGAAAAAACAAGAACCTAATTTTTAAACTTTTACAACTCATCCTAAAAGTACAGGTCCACTCTCTTTTAGATGGTGATATACACCCAAACCCTGGTCTCACCACTAGCACAGCTACACAGCCTGAAATACCAACTCCTAGTAACACACACACACTTACCAAGCCCCCAACTCTCTCCTGATAGCTCATCTTAACATTCGTAGCATCAATAATAAAGTTGCTCACCTGCATGCCCTTATAAATGTACATTATTTTGACAGCCTCCGTCTGTCTGAAACATGGCTTAATCCATCAATACAAGACAGTGCAGTTCTACCCCCTGGCTACAATATCCTGAGACTTGCTCATAATACTAAGAAAGGTGGAGGTGTAGCCATACTTTATAAGAATGGATTACAAGTTACCTCGCTAGACCCTAAACCTCCACTTTCCAACAATGCAGAGATTCTTCTAAGATTCAGCTTAACAAAAGTGAAACCATATATCTAATCTGTGTCTATCTTCCCCCAGGCAATAACACCAACACATTAGAAGCTATCCTCAGCTGGATCTCAAGCAACTACCCCCAAGAAACCATTATACTTGGAGACTTTAACATAAACTGGAACTCCTGTATATCTGAGCAGCCTTCTACTCATATCAACCTATATGATTTTACCCAAACTATAACATCCCCTACCTGTACTAATAAACTTAACAACAAAACAAGTACCCTTGACTGGATACTCACTAATACTCCCCAACAACACTATAAAACAGGCACCCTCCCAGAGGACATAAGTGACCACTTGCTTACCTATCTAATCAGATATAAAACTGAAGTCCCAGACTCAATCATCTGCAGAACTATTCATACTAACAAAAATGTTAACCCTGCTTACATTCAAACTGAACTAAGTGCCTGTGACTGGTCACCCCTGAAACACCTCCCACTAGATAATGCAGTTAAATACTTTAATTCGAAATTTCTTTCCATTTTAGATTGCCATGCCCCATTATGCAAAGTTAGAATCAGAACTAAACCAGCACCATGGCTCACCAAAACTACCAAACAAAAAATCCTCTAAAAAAATAAACTATGGGCCAAATGGCATTCAACAAAAAGCCCCTCAGATCACTTACAATTCAGACAGCTAAGAAATGAATAAAAAAATCCATATTATCCAATAAAAGAAACTATTACTACCAGCTTCAACAAACCCACCAAAATAATCCTCAAAAATTCTGGCTAGGCATCAATAACCTCCTACACCCTGGACACTCATGAACTCCAACTCCCTCTGGCTCTGTTCACAATCCCATCCAAATAGCAGACTCATTTAACACATTTTTCACTGAAACAATCCGATCCCTAGCCAACCAGCTATCCCCTAGCACCTCATGCTCTACTACAACCTCTACCAATAATCCTCCTCTATTTCATTTTCAGCCAGTGCCCACATCGCTCATCTGTAACCTCATCCAGAAACTTAAACCCACCACACTCTCTGCAGATCTACTACCTGCAGAATACCCGCAAAAAGCTGCAAAAGTCATAGCCTACCCCATATCCATCCTCATTAACAGAACTATTTCTGAAGGAACTAGCCCCTTAATCTGGAAAGTCTCTCACATCATCCCCCTGCACAAAGATGGTAACTCCAAGGAGTTCTCCAACTACAGGCCCATAGTCATACTATCTCCTTTGGCAAAAATAATGGAGAAATGTATTCATTTACAAATTTCAACCCACCTACTTGAACACAATTTACTAGCAACCTGTCAACATGGCTTTAGACAATTTCATAGCACCACCTCTGCTCTCTTATCCTTCACTAACCATATTAACAGTAATCGTAATAATGACACTCTATCCTCAGCTCTTTTTATCGACCTGTCTAAAGCATTTGACATGGTTAATCACCACCTCCTCATAGACACACTCAAAAACCTGTCATTGGATGCCCTTACTATACAGTGGTTCCAATAATACCTAGATACTAGGCAACAGGCTGTACTATGGGATAATACTTTATCTTCCCACCTCCCAGTAGCCATAGGGGTCCCTCAAGGATCCCTATTGGATCCTTTACTCTTCTCCATCTTTACAAATGACCTCCATTCTGTAATTCCACAAGCCGACTGTATCCAATACTCAGACGACTCCACACTCATATGCTCTGCTACTTCCCAATCAGAACTTCAGTCACTAACCCAAAAGACCTTTAGCACAGTTGAAAATTGGCTCCTACAAAGGTGTCTTATCTTAAACCCCAAAAAAACTAAAATGCTACTATTCACCCCCACTTGCAGACCCTCCCCACTTAACTTTACTATCACTTCAACTAATGAAACTATAATATTTGAATATAAAAGATGATAGGACTCTTGTTAATTGATTCTGAAGAAGTCTCCAAACTGAGACGAAAGCGCTTAATCAGTTGATGTAATATATATTTTTATATTTTTTGTTTTATTTGGTGTGTTATTAAACTTTTTTACTCCATTGGATTATTCGTCTTGGACTTGTTTGGTATTACACATTGGAATCTAGAAGACAACCTTTATTGTTCCCGGAGCTGCTTTGCTTTTGGTTTTGTCTACAGCCTTGTGCTTTTGGTTACTAGTGAACTATAATATCTCCTGAGCCAACCACCAAACTACTCGGAGTACTAATAGATAATAACATTTCTTTTGAGCCTCACATTAATAACACCATAAAAACAGTAAATAAGAAACTAGGTTCCCTCTACAGTATCAAACCCTTTCTAACTCCTCTAGCCAGGGTCACCATTGCTCGCACCCACCATATCTCTACCCTGCTCTATGACTCCCCTATCCATACAAAAAAAGCAGAAGTAATCTCAGTAAACTGTCATCCTCCTACAACAATATTGCCAGATTTGCAGCTGGGTCCTCCTATAGAACTCATCACTGTATCAACCTGAATCAACTTGGATGGTTAGACTTGTCAAATCTAATACTTTTCAATCAACTAATAGTAGCCTACAAGATCCTGTATCTACCTCAAAATACACCCATACTTAAGTCCCTAGTCACCCCTGATAACAATCACAAAACGTTATGCTCATCTAACAAACTACTTTTACAAATATCTAAATCCAACAATTCAGCTGGTGACACCCTGTTCTCTAATACAGTAGGTAAAACCTGGAACAGCCTCCCAAGTCAACTAACCTCCCTATCCTCAGTTAACCTATTTAAAAGCAAGCTCAAACCCTACCTCAAATCACACTGGCTATGCCCCTGTGATAACCCGGACTAACCACCACACCCTTTTCTAGACTCCCTTGATTCCTAGCCTCTTATGAACATTATCTTGTGTTTACTCGCTGATAATAGTGTGCTTGACCATTCTGAGGATTTTTCCTCATGTAAATATGTATATACTACTGAATGACTAACCATTTTCATATAAGACCACAACTCTTGTGAGACTGACCACTATAACTGTATACTTGAATTTTGCTTTTGTATACTCTATCCATTTAACACTAATGTTTTTCTTTTGATATTTTTATGTGACTTTAGAATCTATAGTATCTCTTTGATATTATTTGCATTATTAATTCAAACTACTGTTGTATCTAGGTTTATTTTACATCAGGTTTTTCCCTATTGGAATACAGAATATAAAATCCTAGATATGTGATATGTTATAAAGCTTTGTAATGTACCAATTTCTATTGTAAATATCATTGTCTTGTCCTATTTTGTTGTTGTTTGTGGAGCTTTTCTCCCTGGGCCTCCACTGAAAATGGACATATATCCAGCTGGACTAGCCCGGTTAACAAATGTAAAATAAAATAAATACAATAAATATTCCCTGCTGGAAGTTGATTATTTCTCCTAAAATTTTCTTAAGCTCCATAATAGCAGTTTTTGGTGAAATATAAATACATGCCAGTGTAATTCTGATCCCATGCCAATAACTCCTACAAATCTATTGTCTTTTTTTCTCTTCTTTCACTATTGGAACCCCCTTTAACTTTACAAACATAATCTACTCAGAATCTGCCTTTAACCCTATCTGATATCTTTTCTTCCTCCTCTGAATCACTATGTCTCCTACCTATGATATGTATCAACTTTAATAAGTTTCATGGCTGCTCTCGTGTGGCTGGAAACTATGTTATACGTTACTAAAGTCTATTACTATTCTTCTGTGATCAAAGGTATGTTATTTAACTATCCATATGCATCTCTTCAACTTTCATTTGTTTTTGTACAATAATTGCATATTATTTGTTTAACTGTGGAGCTATTCTCCCTGGACCTCCACTAAAAATGAATTTCTGACCCAGTGGACTTTCCCAGTCAACAAATGTCAATAAATAAATAAAATTAAAAGAAATAAATAATATTACCTCCTTTTCTTTTGTCTCTGATATTCTGCTAAATATCCATCCTGAAATCCTTTTTTTCTCAAATTCATGTGTGGCTGCTATAGCTTTTTTATATCCTGCAAAGACTTGAAACTGTCTCAGAATATTCCACAACACTGAAATGTCTTTATCTGAATTTCTCAATTACAAAACAATATCATCTAGCAATAAAGCTAACTTTTCTTGAGCAGCATTAAAGTTGTATCCTTTCATTTGTGAGTCCTTTATTTTCTTTGGCAATGACTGTAAAGAGAACACCCAGATTGCTCACTCTATTCAAGCCTAAGTTGTCAGTGAACAACATCCCCATCTTAGTTCTTGCCTCTGACTCTTCATATATTCTCCTTATCAATAGAAATGTTACCACTGCCCTACCCATAAATCCCCAACTGACTTTATTTAATTCTTTCTGTGCATTAACACTCTCCAATAATAGGGTCATTTTATAAGATTGTACTTCCTCTGGTTGGTTCACTATTGCTCTATTAATATAATCAAATGTGTGTATTTCCACCACAAAACCACCCTGATCTACATTTCCATTTCTACTACACCGTTGCCATTCAATCAGCTAGTATAGTGTACTTTATAATCATGTTTTAAAATTAAAATGTGTCTATATGAAGCTGAGTCTGAAACGTCTTTACCCCCGTTTGGGTAACAGAGCCACCTCCAAGATGCTAATGCTTCCTGCCTTTAAAATAGCGTTAAACAAAACCTTCTAGAGTTTTATCACTTTATACCCTCCCAGCTTCCAAATTTCACCAGAAATACTGCATATTCCTGGAGATTTCTCTGTTAATTGATTAGACACCACCAATTTTATTGCATCCCTTCCCATCTTAGCTATTAATTCTTGAGCACCATCTTCCTCTAACCTTGGCATAGCTAATTCTTCAATAAATATTTTGCCATTCCTCAGCTTTATACAAATCTGTATAGAATTTCTGAAATATTGCTAATACTTCTACATGATCTCTGGTTAGTTTTCCTGTCATAGACTCCCTAAGCAGCAGCATAACTACGGCAGGGCAAAAAGGCAACTGCCCTGGGTGCAAATTGTTAGGGGCATGATCGGCCATCCAATTCCAATCTTTCTTTATTGCACACCAGCTTTTAAATTCCACTATTGAATTTTGCAGTTAAACCTAAATACTGTAGTGCTCTCTGTGTGGTCTAACTGTAGCAGCTTCTTGGAAGAGTCTAAAATATTTTTTTTTTGTAAATCCTGAGCGGTCCACACATGGTATAAACTGTTGCAACTGCCTGTTACATTTATAGCAAGCAGTTTGATACAGTCTAAAGGGAAAAAATATATATTTTTTTCAAAAATCTTTATTTTTTATGGTAATACATTTTTAACAGTCACAGCAAAAACAGTTGACTAAGAGATAATGACCAACCATAAGAATATGAATAGTACACATAAGTAAAGGCAATAACATATTTATGGAATATTAGAAACTATGTACACAAAACAGAGTATTTACAATATATACACTGTATACAATAAAATGCCAGAAGCCCAATAGATCAAAATGCAATACATTTAACAATGGGAAAGAAAGAAGAGGGTTATAAAAGGATACTTAATTTTAATAATGACATAGCTGATTATTTTCAAAGATGAAATATATATAAAACCAATAAGTTATAACTCTGGAATAAAACCAGGAAAAGACAAAGCAATCAGCTGTTGGAAATGTTATACTGATAGTTTATATTGTAAGACTACATTCAAACAACTTATTCCAGTAATTATTATAATAGCATGTTTTGAAGGATTGGAAACAAATAATTTATGGGTTAATATGTACTTCATAGCCATTTGTTTGAAACCATCCCAAGTAATTTTAGATCTATCTGTCCAATTTTGGGTAATGAGTTTATCAATATCTTTTTGAGCTAGTCCATTCAAAGGGATATGTAAAAGAGCAAATTCTCAAGAAAATGTAGCTTTTTCATAACCCATTTTTGCTAGTTTCACTTTTATAGAACACCAGAGTTTATATGATGGTTTACAACGCCATAATATATGAAACATATTAGGTTTGTAATATTTACAAAGGGAACAATTTATTTATTTATTTTATTTCAGTTTGGTGACTGGGGAAGTCCACTGGGCCCATGAGTGCCCATTTTCAGTGGAGGCCCGGGGAGAAAAGCTCCAATATAACATAAAACATTAAAGATACAAAAGTAAGTAAGTTACAAAAATAAAGTACAGTTTACATGAATGAACATTCTGTATCAGGCTTAGTTGACAAAGATAATTTTGATGTATCTGGAAGGCTGTACTGTGGAGAATCATTTAGGAAATACCTTCATAACAATTGAAGTGCAATAACATTATACATAACAATTGATTAAAGTAAGGAAACAGTTTACATGCATTCATGGGACATAAGAAGCTATTTACAATATTTACAAGGTCGAAATAGTATCTTCAGAAGCAATTGCAGAGAGCTAGAGACAGAGTGGGGTTATTTTTTTAAGTATAACTGGGGTTAGATATGCATTACTGTTTATCATTAACTGTGTATATAGGAGCTTTTCTGTAGGTAAAAATTTAGGCGATAGATTAATGAATTTAAGTTGATGATTATATAAAATTGCTGACTTTGTACTGGTCTAGCAATTGGAAAAGATAATGGATTCTTGAAATCTTAATGATATAAATAGTTTATACATATTAGACCACATTTTTTTTTGAGATGAAGGATTTCCATATTTGTTTACATAATGTTATATTAGCTTCATTTATATTGGGTTCATTCAGATATATTGAAACCAATTCCCTTATTTATCTCAATATAACAGTATAGCTTTTTGGACAATTAAAGGATTTTCTCAAATCGCTATTTGAAAGATTTCTATTTAAATAAAAATCCAAGATGGGCTTATCTTTAAGTAGCTGGAAATTAGCTTTATTATTCTATTGTTAATCTTTATGTTATGATTTAAGTATAGTGGCAGTAAGAGCATAAATTAATTTTTCAAATTAATTAATTCAAAAAGATTTTGAAGAATTTGTATTTTTTGTATTAGAAAGTGTTTTGGATTGTTGAACTACTCTTTTTTAATAAAAGGTAAGGCTTTTGGGTTACAGACTGATTTACATATAAAGTTATACCATATTTTAACCCAAGAAGGGCTCCACAGAAAGGATTTAGTATTATATTCTGCTATTTGAATTATTTAGCTAGAATTTATTATTTTATTTTATTTGACATTTGTTAAGTGGGTTAGTCTGACTGGGCAGGAAATCTCTTTTTTAGCAGAGACCTGAGGAGAAAAGCTCCAAATATAAAAAGTATAAACAATACAAAAAAACTTTAGCAGTACAAAAATAACATAGAGAGAAAACATAATGTGAATATGAATATAGAGCATAATTGTTAGTAAAAACAAGGTAGATCTATGCTATACTGACAATAAAACAGACTTCTGATCAGAAGTCTTAAGATTGTTACATACAGAGAATAAGAGCATAGTTAAACAGTAGGCAGTTTAAAAAATGTAAAATATGACATGCAATTAATATCTACATTTTGATAAAATTTGTCTACAGGAAGAAAGACAGAAAGATGGGGACCATATCAGAGTATTGGTAGAGAAATAGAGGAGAGAAAGGATGAGGAGAAGAAATGTTGGGTAGGAGTAGGGAATTATATCATAATATAATTTAAAATCTGGAAGACTCAAACCCCTAATGCTTTTAGGATGAATTAGCTTTTTATAACCAATTCTAAAAGATTTTGGGAACCACATAAACTTAGTAAGTTTGGAATTGATATTGCAAAAAATGTTGATTAATTGTTAGGTTGACTGAATTAAACTGAAATAAAAGTTTTGGTAGTATATTAATTTTAATGATAGCTACCTTGGAAAGCAGAGAGAGATTTAGTTTATTCCAATTTGTAATATAATTTTCAATGTTTGGCCACATTTATGCCACATTATTTTTTAAAAGAGAGGTAGGGTTGTGATTAAGCATAATACCCAGATATTTTGGTGAATTATTAATCTTAACTGATAAGTCAGGAATAATATTAAGCCAACTGTAGTTAGGATTAAGAGGAAAGAAGGAGGATTTAAGTACATTTATGCTGTAGTTAAAGAATTTAGAAAAACTATCAACACTATGGAAATTTTAGATAAATCCATATTAGGCAATGTAAAATATAGATTTAGATTGTCTGCAAAAGTGGTAAAGGGTATGGGAATTCTACAGATCTGTGGTGTTAAGAGATATGTATTTTGAGCTATCATTAAGAAAAGAGGTTCCATATAGATATTAAATAGGTAAGGTGAAAGAGGGCAACCTTGTCTTGTACCATTTATTATCTTAATTTGGGGATGAGAACATTTTATTAATAAATAGAGAAGTGTATGCATTCGAATAAAGATTTTTTTATAAAGATTAATAAAAGGACATGGAAAACCAAAGTGCAGCAGAACTGTGAAGAGAAAAATCTAAGTTTAATCTATCAAATGCTTTTGAGGCACCTAGGGCAAGTGAAAACAGAGATAAACTATAATGTTTAGATAGCATAATTAGTGTATCTAATGTTAGTGTATGATCACAAGTTTGTCTAGATTGCATGAAGCTCAATTGAAAAGGCAACATTATTTGTGACAAGATAGGTTTTAGTCAGTTTTCTAGAATTAGAGCAAAATCTTTATATTAATATTAGTAAGTGATATTGGCCTATAATTTGTGGGATCTCTGAGATCCATATTTGATTTAGGGATAAGAATTGTTTTAGAATTATTCATATGGAAGTTGGAGATACCATTTTTACATATATAATTAAATACATATAGGAAATTTTAGAAATTGGCTGAGCAAATGTTTTATAGAAATCAGCTATTAAACCATCTAGACCCAGTGCTTTATCCGATTTAAGGTTGTTAATAATATGTAAATTTCTTATTGATTGAAGGGTGCAGTGATACTATCTTTTTTGAGCCTTATTAAGTTTTGGAAAGGATAGATTTTCTAATAACCTTTCCAACACTTGCATAGAGAAATTAAACTTATGTTCTACATAAAGTTAGTATAAATTTGCACAAAACTTTCCATGATTTTGTCTGTAGTTTTGTAACATTTGTTATGATATATTACCTCAATTATCATAGGTGGAGTGTTATAGAGTTTTATTATTCTTGCTATGAATTTAGAAGGTGTTTTCACGTATTCAGAGTATCCCACTAAGGTTTTCATTTCATAAAATAATTGTTTAATATTTAACATATAAAGTTTTTTGGCAGTCATCTATACTTTTCACAGTTTTGTCATCAAAGTTAGTTTGTAGGTCATGTTCTAGTCTATTGATTTTCACTTTTAATTTTGATTCTTTAAGATTAAATAATTTCTTATAATAAGTGGCTTTACTTATAAATATGCCTCTGATTTGGGATTTAAGAGCTGTCCATCGAATATCTGGAGGAATTTGTGAATTAAAGTAATTTTGAAGAAAATGTTCATATCTTCTTTTTAGAGTAAACTACGATTTATTGTCCAAATAATAAATCTATTTCTATTCTGAAACAAACTGGACAAATTAATGTCAAGGGAAATTTTGGAATGGTCTGCAAATAATCTGGGTTCAATAATGAAGGTATAATTGAAGTTTAAAAAGACTTCTGATATAAAAATAAGTCAATTCTAGAAAGTACAGTTTTGTACCTACCATAAATGTAGATGTTTGAAGATCCACATTGCTGCAGTCCTAACACTTGGGTAGTCCGCTGTCCCAGTCGGCCCGAATACCAAAGTATAAGGCTGACGTCGGTCATGGCGCATTAGTCTGACGTCAGGACGTCAGGGTACAAATGCGCATGACCGACGTCATATCCTCAGTCTTTTCTTGCCCCAGATGTCAGAAGACCCTAAAAAGATAAGGCCAAAACCAAAAAACACCAAACACTCCTGTACCAAATATATGTACAAAATATACAAATTTACAGAAGTACAACCCCACCCACACAACCACCCCTAAACACAGAGGGGAAGGAGGGAGGGTAAATTGGACTGCAGCAATGTGGATCTTCGAACATCTACATTTATGGTAGGTACAAAACTGTACTATGTTCTTCATCCCACATTGCTGCAGTCCTAACACTTGGGTAGAATCCCAAAGCAGAGGTAAGGGAGGCTGGCAAATCACAAAGAAGCTGGAGCTGTCAACATGCCCTGCAAAATAGCCGTGGCAAAACCAGCCCTAGATTTAGAATAGAGAGGCAGGTGGTAATGCTTAGAGAAAGTATGCACTGAACTCCAAGTAGCTGCCTCCAAAATATCCTTAGTTGCCACCCCCCTTAGAAATGCTGTTGAAGTGGCAGTAGCCCTAGTGGAATGAGGCCTAATCCCAGCTGGAATCTCCTTGCCATGATGGGAATAACAAAATGCAATGCAAAACCCAATCTACTTAGAAATAGTTTGTTTTGACACAGGCTTGCCCTGAGAACTCAAAGCAAAAGAAACAAACAACTGCTGAGACTGCCTAAAATCCTTAGTCCTGCTTAAATAATAACGCAACTGCCTGTGTACATCTAAAGTGTGCAAAATCTTTTCCCCCTTATTTTGGGGATCTGCATAAAAAGTAGGCAAATGAATAGTTTGGTTTAAAGCCACACTAGAGACCACCTTAGGCATAAAGGAAGGATTAGTACGTAATGATACCCTATCCTTATGGAAAATCAAAAAAGGCTCAACCGCCATAAGGGCCTGCAACTCAGAAACCCTTCTTGCAGAAGTAATGGCCAACAAAAAAGCAGTCTTCCATGCCAAGTATTTCGATTCAGCAGTAGCCGCAGGCTCAAAAGGTTGTAGAGTAAGTTTCTCCAACACAAAATTGAGGTCCCAAGCAGGAGTAGGAGCTCTACGTGGGGGTCTTATATTCTTTGCCCCTCTAAGAAATTGCTTGAACAAAGGATGAGAAAACAATGGTGGGTCACAATCATAGTGAGCTGAAATGGCTGCAGCATGAATCTTAATGGAAGAGAAAGACAAACCTTTGTCCAATAACTCAGTAAGATATTGAAGAGCCACACTCAAATTAGGCTCAGAAACCTCCAAATCCTTTGCTGCACTCCAAAATAAAAATCTCTTCCATTTTTCTGCGTACACTTTCCTTGTACTAGGTCTTCTGGCTTCCATAATCACATTCAAAACATGTTGAGGAAGTTGAGACCTGCTGTGTTTCAAAACAGAATATGCCAGGCTGTCAGATGAAGAGAGTGAAGCTTGACATTCAGTAGATGACCGTCCCTCTGAGACAATAGGTGTGGAATTAAAGGTAAAGGCCATGGAGGCTTCCTTACCAGACTCCTCAGTAATGGGTACCAGTGTTGCCGAGGCCAATCTGGAGCTATTAAAATCATCCTTGGCTTGTCTTGTCTGACCTTTAGGAGTACCTTTGGGAGGAGAGGCAGAGGTGGAAAGGCATACACATGAAGATTTTTCCAACTGAAAGAAAGAGCATCCACTTTCCAAGCTGTGTGATGAAACCTTTTCGTGCAAAACTTTGGCAGCTGGTGGTTTAGTGGAGAAGCGAACAGATCTATGTCTGGAGTTCCCCATGACACTGTCAATTTCAGAAAAACATGAAGATCCAGTTTCCACTCGTGGGGATCCATGATTTGCCTGCTTAACACATCTGCTAAGGAGTTCTGTGCTCCCGGCAGAAACCTTGCCTGAAGATTTAGTTGCAAGCTGAGCGCAGTCTCCCACAAAATCATTGCTTGCCTGCATAGAGGATAAGAATGTGTTCCTCCTTGTTTGTTGATGTACCACATGACAGTTGTGTTGTCTGTTAGAATCAACACCTGCCCTGGAAGAAGTAACTCCTTGAAAGCCAGTAATGCAAACTGGACTGCTAACATCTCCTTCATGTTGATATGTAGATGCTGTAGTCTGGCAGGCCACTTGTCTTGTATCCACTTTCCATTCAGATGAGCTCCCCAAGCTATGTCTGAGGCATCTGTCGTTAGAATTTGACTTGCCTCTGGCCGGGTCACAGAGAGTCCCTTGTTTAGGTGACATTCCTGAGCCCACCACAAAAATTCCTTTTGAATGCAAGGTATTATTTGAATGACAGTGTCCAAATCCTGGCAGTGCTGTGTCCATACATTTTGAGATACCATTGCAGCTTCCTCATATGCAGTTTGGCATTGGGAAGCACCAGAATACAAGATGCCATGAACCCTAAGGCTTGAAGGACTGTCCTTGCAGTCAGCCCGGACTGAAGAGATAGTTGATGGAAGTAAAGGGAAAGATTCTTTTGTTTGTCCGGGGTTAAAAAGGCCATCTGGGCTGCTGTATTCAGTCTCACACCCAGAAAGCACATGTCTTGAGAGGGTACTAGACTGGACTTTATTTCGTTCACAGAATACCCCAGGCATCTTAGCACTGCTATCACATATTCCAAATGTTGAAAAAGGTCTTCCTTTTCTTGAGCCAGAATCAGGCAGTCGTCCAAGTAAGGATAGATTTGTATTCCTTTTAGCCTGAAGTAAGCTATCACTGGAGCCAGAACTTTTGTGAATACTCTGGGCACAGTAGATAAGCCAAAGGGCAATGCAGAGAACTGATAATGAGAATTCCCAGCTCGAAAACGCAGATACTTCCTGCAACTTAGTCTGATAGGAACATGAAGGTAAGCCTCCTTGAGATCTAAAGTTACCATCCAGTGATCCTTTCCCAGCAGAGGTAAAAGCTGCTGTAACGTCAACATTTTGAACTTGGGAATGTCCAGATAAGTGTTGAGGATAGATAAATCCAAAATTGGTCTCCACGTGTTCCCCTTTTTTGGTACTAGGAACAGGCGAGAATAAAATCCTAGGCCCCTTTCTGACACAGGAACCGGATGAATGGCCCCTATGTGGAGTAACAGAGAAATTTGCTTGTGAGCCTCTTTTCTTTGTAGAGGAGGAATGTCTGGCATGCCTTTGAAAGGAGGCAAGGTATGGAAATAAAACCTGTAACCGTGGTGAATGATATCTAATACCCATCTGTCTTGGGTAATTAAGCTCCAATTTTCTTTGAAAAGTGCCAGCCTTCCTCCCAAAGGTGCTGCCAGACGAGAAGGCTCTGGCAGCTGAAAAGGCAGGTCATTGGGTCTGCTTACGAAAGGACTGACCCCTGCCCTCACCAGAAGACTGAGCAGGTGAACTCCCTGTTCTAGGCCTAAAAGAACCTTGAGCTCTGCCCCTACCACGTCTAGACCTACCCCTAGACTGGGAATCATAAGAAGGATATGTCCACCCCTTAGTAGGCCAATTTCTACTAAACTTCGGTGGCTGAACCTGCAAAAAATCTTTAACAGTCTGCATAGACTTAGCCTTGTCCTCCATTTTCTTCAAAACCGCTTCCACAGGCGAACCAAACAACACATCAGATTGTAACGGAGCATCTAAAATCCTTGTCTTAACATGCTCAGCCAAATTCTGATCCCTCAGCCAGGCGTGCCTGCGAAGAACAGAACCAGTGGCAGCCACCCTCGAAGAGGCCTGTACAGCATCAAAACCACATTGCAAAGAATGCTTACCCACCTGTTCAGAAACATGAACTAAATCCTGCAACTCTTTACACTCAATACCTTCCGCCAGAGCATCCACCTTAGACTTCAATTGTGATAGGAGATAATTTTGGTATTTTAACATGTGGAACTGGCAATTCAAAGCCCTCATGGCTAAAGTGGAAGAAGTATACTCCTTCTTTCCCCATCTATCCAAAGCCCTTGCCTCTTTATCAGGAGGAACAGGATTTTTAACAACAGAAGCCTTAACACCTTTAGGCCCCTGAGAAACAGTTTCTGGGTCTGCCCTAGGACTCTTAAAAAGATACTTATGAGCTTCAGGCACCCTATAATACCTATCCGGTTTAACTGGGGCAGGAGGCAAAGAGTCAGGGTTCAGGGAAGCCTCTGCAAAAACATCTTCCACCACATCCAGAACAGGAGGTATAGCCAAAGGCCTATGCTGGGGTAAAAACAAAAATTCCCTAAGCCTTTTCCTGGAATCAGAAAAATCTTGACCTTCCCATTTAAAATGCTCCCTCATGGAATGAAGAGTTTCTGAAAAAGAAAAATCCTCAGGAGGAGAAGCCGAAGGAGTAGAATCATCTACATCAGAATCAGAATAAGGAGGATACTCCTGTAAGTCTTCAGCCGAAGACTCAGAAGCCTCCGAACACTGCTCAAAACTCTCAAGCTCAGGTTCCACCCTAGGCCTCTTATCAGGAGGGGGCATAGAACCTCTAATCATAGTAATCAAATCTTCTGCCATTTTAAGCATATGTTTCTTAGGCAGAGACCCTGAAGAACTAGGAGAAACACCCACTGAAATTAATCCTGGCCTGCCTCTCGAAGAAGCCTTGGAAACAGAAGGGGAGGGCCTAACCACCTTAGGAAGGGAGGGGAGAACAGCTACCTGAGAAGCCCCCTCAGCCTGGCCTACCTCCTGAGAGGACACATCTTGTAACAGTAAAGTCTCTCCCTGAGACTCCAGAGAAACTTCTGGCAGAACCTCCGGCTCCACCGAGCCCTCTAAAGAACCGACGTCCGGGACAGACGGTTCTTCCAACCTAGGCTTTGCTGCTTTGTCCTTGCGCTTTTTAGACGAAGCGGGCCGGAGCATCCGGCGGCATTTTATAATTACAACGCTTCCCAAAACTAACCTGGCACAGTCTAATCTTCTCTTTATAGTGCGTTTGTTAAATCTAGCACAAGAGCGACATCCAACAACGTCGTGCTCAGGCCCTAAGCAAGGTATACACAAGGTATGATAATCCCTATGAGGTATCTGTTTCCCACAAGAAATACAGTTATTCACTTTTTCTGACATCCGGTTAAATACTGAGGCAAGAAAAACCAAAATATTCCCCAACGGGTACTTAGCCAACTTTGATTCGGTCTGAAACTCCGACTTCAGAAAATTTCAGAACGCCAACCTGCACTCGCAATACTGCTTCTGCATCGGACCATGCGGCAAAAAAGACTGAGGATATGACGTCGGTCATGCGCATTTGTACCCTGACGTCCTGACGTCAGACTAATGCGCCGTGACCGACGTCAGCCTTATACTTTGGTATTCGGGCCGACTGGGACAGCGGACTACCCAAGTGTTAGGACTGCAGCAATGTGGGATGAAGAACATCAAGATTTGTGACATGAAGAATAATACATGTATGTTTGATTTAGGCTATTATTCCTTTGAAGATTAAAAGGAGCAAAGAGATTAAAGTCTGATTTAGTCCAGCAATGGCCTTGGCTACAGAATCCTTGATTATTTTATTCTTATTTGTTCTATCTACATTTGGTTCTGCCACTGCATTCCATTTTTCGCCAACAACATAGTAATGTTTGGGAAAAGGTTTAATATTTTATATAGTGACATGATAAAGGCTTGCTCTCCATTATAGGGTGCGTAGATGTTTAATAATAATACAGTTTTATCCATAAACTTGCTTTTAACAATTGAATAACAGCATCTTCCATCGGTGTCAGTATTATAATGAATTACTGAGTCTTTAAACATCTTTTTAATTATAATGGCAATGCCTGAACTATTTGTTTTGTAACTGTATTCTATAACAGTATTAATCTATCTTTTCTTAGTAATTTGGGACCATTGACTTGATGTCATTTATGCCTCTTGCATAAATATAATTTCAGCTTTAGATTTATAGAATAAGTGCAAAAATAATTTCCTATTTTTAAGTAATTGTAGACCTTTAACATTCCAGGATTCTATTACCCACATATAGAGTATTTATAATTTCCAGGTTGAAATGTAATTAAGATTAATTTGACATATAGCATCAAAACAACCTCAAAGGAAAGGAAAGAAAGAATTTATCAGTATAGGCAGGTGGCATTTAACACCTCTTGACACAAACCCATGCCTAACTACAACTATCAAACACCAGGAAGAGAACTTAGCTAGGCCAAACAAGTAGTATTGAATATGAAATAGCTTAGAATAAAACTTTGTTATATACCCCTTACTACTATGTATAGAAACAATAGAAAAATTAATAAAATATTTTTCAATTTGGGAGTAAGTAAGAACAAACTGTCTTAAAACACTAATTACCTCATCACACAACTACCATATTAGAATTCTTACAAAAAGCTATGGTATGATATAATAGGAAGTGCCATTATTAAACAGCCTTTTAACACTATTGTTTCATATAGTGTTAATACAGTTGGCATCATTGCCACAACTGTAAAATTTTAGGATCAATCAGAAAGGTATAGAAGCTCACATATAGTTCTTATTTCTATGAGCAAAGTATAGATTTTGCCAAACTTATAATATGCCTCATGATAAGAGTTTGATAATTATACCACATCTGTAATGCTTAAACAAGAACACCCCTTAGGTTTTCTTCAAGCCTTAGGATCAATCTTTATAGGGACATATTGGCTCCAAATTCAGCATAAAAAAACGTTGATAAAACTGCCCTCTTATCGAAACAGTGCATTATATAACCAGAATAATGCCTCTCAACCTCTAACCAGGTTGTATATCAAGATGCACATGCATAGAATCAATTTACCATGAATACAATAGAGTTTTTGATAAATGTATAGTAAGACCCTTGAAGTTAGTCTTAGATTCATGATAAGTTCACATCTGCGTGATCAATAAGGGATAAACAAGACCTGTTCAAATCTCCAATCCGAGAACTAATCAGTAGTTGAATAAAATTACCTTGAATTTCACTCAAATGGAAGTGGAAATGATTACTCCATTCAGTAACAAGAAACACAATCAAGTCTTTGACAAATGTCTTGTAAGTTCCTCGATGGTAGCCATTGATTCATGGTAAATCCACTTCTGCATGATCCTCAAGGAAGGAACAAGTCCTGTTCAAACTTTCAGTCCATGGACTGAACATTATTTGAACAGAATGACACCAAAGTCCACTCAAAGAGAAGTGGATAGGATTACTCTGTTCAGCCACATGGAATACAGGCCATGTATGTACCAATGACTAACAATATCAAACCAGATTGGACGGTAGGATGTACTTGTACAAAAAAAAATAAAGATTAATTTAAAGATTCCTTTAAACATTTCCCTGCCATGTATTGTCAAGTACCAAACAAAACTGGTTTGCATCCATCAATACACCTAGTGAACCCCTGACCAAACTCTATTAGTTTGTGTGCCCCAGTCGGAGAACAATTGAAAGCATTAATAAAGGCCTGTTTAGCTTTTTTGACTGAGCAAACAGTATAAGTATTTTTATGTTGGAGAATCAGAGTCACTGGATAATTCATTTAAAGTTGTATTTTTTATAATTTAGGTAAAATGGTGCCAGCTACTAGTAGATTTGCTTGAATCATTTGGCTTTCCACATGTAGAATACTTTCCTTGATAGTAGACACACCATCACATTGACTTCACAACTGAATGGCCAGCAAGTAATAACCCATGAAGAAGCCACTGGACCAACAGTTAATCTATACAGGACTGAAGAGACACCAGATTCAACACCAGTGAAGAAATTAAGTGACTATCCTCCAAGCAAAAAACATTTTCCATGCACTGACCAAGTTTAAGTCAACGCAGATGACCTTATGCACACATTCAAACTCAATTTTCTATAAGTAAACTAATGTTTTTTATCAAATGTGTTTTATGCTCTTTGATAACAAACTTAGATTCATAATAAAGTCACACCTTTATGGTGAAAAAATACAGAGTAGTTATGTTCCAAAAACTCTCAAATGCGAACCATATCAGGCATGAGAATACAGATTAAATAAAGGCCAATGAAAAACAACATTCATTTATAGAGTCATTTAAGCATTTCTCCATCAGACATTGCAAAGTACCAAACAAAACAAGTTCACATTTACCAGATCGCTTAGTGAACATCTCACCAAACCCCATTCATTTGAGCGCACCAGTCGGAGAATACCTGAAGGCACCAACAAAGGTCCAATTAGTTTTTTCAACTGAGCAAACAATATGATTATTACCTTTATGATGGAAAATCAGAGTCACTGTATACTTCATTTAAATTTTATTTTTTTATAATTTAGGTCTGAGCAAAATGGTGCCAGACACTGTAGACTTGTTTAATTCATTTGGCTTCCCAAGTATACAATATTCTCCTTGATAGCAGACATAACATCAGAATGACTTCACATATGAATGGCCAGCAAGGGACAACCCAGGAAGTAGCCATCAGATTGATGATTGATTTATACAGGACTAAGGAGACACCGTACTCTACACCAAGGAAGAAATGCATGACCATCCTCCAAGTAAAAAAACATTTTCTATGCACTGACCAAGTTTAAGCCAACAACATCACCAGAATGCAATGTTCAAACTCAAATTTACTATAAGCAAACTAACGTCTCTATGAAATGTATAGTAAGCTCTTTGATAACAGTCAGATTCATAATAAAGTCACATCATTACAGTGGAAAAATACAGAACGACAATGTTCCAAAAACTAAGTGTGAACAATAACAGGTGTCAGAATACACATTAAATAAAGGGCATCATAAACCTAGTTAGGAGCTTCTCCCCAGTAGTTAGCAAACAAAACAGGATGACATTTACCTGTTGAAGCATAGAATGCATGTTTAAACTCCTTGTGTTTAAGTATTCAAGCCAGGGAGTAATTAAAGATGTTATTAAAGATCTACTTAACTTCTTTGAATGAGCAAGTAGTGTATTTATTACCATTATGTTGGAAAATCAAAGTTGCAAGGTACTTCATTTGAAATGTTATTTTCTTAGAGATTAGGTATGAGCAGAAGGGAGCCATTTTCTAATGGTCTCGTCTGATTTGAAGAGGTAGATCCTGAGCAATGTGATTTTATTGTTATTCCAATTTTAGGCATTTTTTTTTGCTTCAGCCAAAATCTTATGTACATCTTGATAGTTTAGCAATTTTGCATAAATCTGTCATTGTCTGTCCAATATGGAAGTTGTCCATGCAGCATGAGGAGCTGTTTCGATAATTGATTAGCTAGTATTTGGTTTCTAGAAGAGCCCCAAAGATTTGCTTCAGGGTTTCCAATAAATTAACTTGTTCATAGTTCTCTGACAGTCCCCAAACAGGTATATTATTTTGTCTACTCCTTGCTTCTAGATGGAATAGCTTGTTTTGGATCACTTAAATGGTACAGATATTAGACTGGCAATTTTTTGAAGATTTTCAGTTTCATCTTCATTTTCCATGATTTTTGCTTCCATCATTTCTAATCTGCTGGCTATTTTGTTTATTGTAAGACCAAGTGCTTTTACTTGCTCTGTAAGTTGTTGGATGGGCAATTGTAGAGGTTGAAGTGATCCTTTCAAATCTTCAAGAGCAAAGAGCAAAGAGTTGTTCTGGTTTGGGTTTAGTGGATAATCTACTACCTTCTTGCTGTTTAGAAGGTCTAGCTTTCTTAGATGTAGTTTCCTTTTCAGGCATGGAAATTTTTGACAGTTTGGTTTTGGAAGTCTGGAAATCCATATGTTCTTGCTCTGCTGACATTTTATAATATAAATGGATAGATCACAAAATATTTTATAGGTTAATTCAGAATATTTCCCATTTTTGACTGTTTAAGATAATCAGCTTTAAGCATTGGAGTTTTGGCTTCCAATATTCTGAACTCGTTTGGAACTTTGTAGGCCACAGGACCAAGCACGGATCTTCGCATATTACACTTCTGCTCAAGGGTAGGTTTCATGGGTATAACTTATACTCATTCATTCTTCAGAATGACTTTACAGGAAGAAGTCATAATTTTAAGGTAGAGAAAAGGCATTGAGTTAGGATTTTATATTCAAATAGCTCCTGATACAAACGGTGAGGTGTTGGCATAATTTAGGATTATGGAGCTGTGTGAAAAAGGTTTTTACAGGTCAGTCACCAACTTGAATCCCCCATTTTTGTCTTATTTTTTTTTTGTAAATCCTGACTGTTGTGGTGGTCCATGTGAAGTATAAACTGTAGCAAAGCAAAGGTAGTGAGCAGTTTATTACAGCTCAAAAGAAAAAAAAACAGTTCTTATTTGTCTAAATAAAATCTGAGTTCTTTAACACTCCTTGTGTAGTAAAAACTGTAGCAACTGCTTGCTACATTTTTAGCATGTAGTTTGCTACAGTTTTCTTTCTTTTTTAATAAAACCTGAATGCTACAGTGCCCCATGCATAGTTTACTACACTTTAAACAGAACGTTTTTTCTTTTTACTCTCATCTGAGTTAGGAGGGTTGGGAGCAGAAATGGCACCTGATTGGCTCTCACATTTCAGGAGCAGCAGGTACCTGATTGCAGACCTTTTTTTCTGTAATTGCTCCACAGCTTTGGAGAAGCAGGGGTGGGAGGTAGAAACAGCCACAGGACCTGGTTTGCTGGTTCCCTGCTCAGAAGTACCATCCATCACACTGTGCACCTTTTTTTTTTGTTTTGTTTTTTGGGAATGTTGCTGAGGGATGCCATAGTGAGGAATGCTTTGGGCACTAGATGAGCCATCAGTGCCTCTGTTCCCAAGAGTGGCAACATTTCTTTTTATGTCCTGCTGCCTAAATTATTGTTATGAGTTTGTGTGCTCTTCAGTTGTTATCAGACATACTTGTTTAACAGCAACCTTTGTAAACTCATGCATATTATCTAAATACTCTCTTATTTTCCCTTTAACACTCGACAATTACTACTCATCTTCTTCTGTAAGATTCCCTGAGTGTGTAATACTATAACCTTTGATAACCCCTTTAAATAATTCCTATTACTTCTTTCTTTTATCTCTGTCTCTCTTATTTCTACCATGTTTGTAAACTAAATTTTCATTTTATCCCATACCCTTGCTACCCCTTCTGAAGAAATGTCTGTCCCTAATATGTGACAGTATATCTGAATGGTTTTTCCAGAGGTTGATTCATCCATCCACTAATGTCCACCTCACCAACCATCTCTCGCCATAGTTTCTGTTATGCTTTCTTCTCTAATTGCGGTTTTGGTTAGTCCATAAAAATGCTGTTTTATTGCGTTTTGGAATAATAATAATAATAATAATATATAATATAAAATATACCTTTATGTCTGTCATTACTGTCGTTTTTAACTTTACATGCTAAAATAAACTTTTTGTGGGATAATGGTAGCTCATAGCCCTGTTTATCTGTGAACAACAGTAATAACAGAGATAATTATTAAGGGCATATAGGCCCAGATTCAGTAACATTTGTTGAATCTAGTGCATTTTTCTGATATGAGAGCAAAAGTTGCGGATAAACCTGTAATATGCAAATACGCCTCCATGAACTCAGAATATGTCATCATGGATCTATGTCGCGCATTACTTGAAGTTCCAAAACTTTGAAATTCATATGGTCAAGACCATATGATAGAAGTTTCAGAACTTCGAACATTAAAAAAATAAAAAAAATAAAATAAAAAACAAAAAAATTCTATTTTTAACATTTTTGCAGGGGGGGCAACCCCTCTGCACCTCCCACACCCCCTGATAACTAAATATACCAACTCCGAGATCACACAACATTGTGGAAAAGGGTAAATTTCCCATTCCTCTTGACACAGCAATCTTCATTCAAAACGTTCAGTTTCAAAACTTCAGTCATATGCTCCCAACCACATGACTTTTGAAGTACTGGAACTTTGATAATCTGATAGGGACCCATCAGCACATAACAAAGTTGAGCAGCAGCATCGACGCACTCACTAGCAGTCACAACCTCTCCATAATTCATGAAATTGGTCTCATAAAGCTTGATGTGCATTAGCAAAGTTAGAGGAATTATACTATCCCAGTGCAAGCTGCATAACATTTGAAAGTAATACATACCTTCAGAAATCCCTCCAGTAAGGCCAGAGACAACTATGGATGTCCCTGTACATTGTGTACTAATAAAATACAATTGCTTAAAGTTACAAATTCCAATGGACTCCATAAAAGTTATAATAAAAAATTAATAAAGGTGAAGGGCAATCATGGATACTTCACTAGACCTAACAGTAACTAACAGTGGGTGCTGGACATGCATAGGGAACATAGGTAATACACACATTCAAGGAAATTGGGAGCTAGAAAAACATATGTGGGGTATGGGTGAAGAAAATGAACACACAAGATGTGCTGGAATAGGAAACTCTGAGGAACAGTCAAAAGGGCATGGACTATTTTTTTTTTTTTGGTGGGAATAGGCCCCATATTTTTTGTTTTTTGGAAAATGAAAGGAAAGGAAAGGAAAGGAAAAGACAGGGAGAGAAGAGGAGCCGAACAGCAGGTATACAAATATAACAAATACCACAAGACATGACAGACAAAGTATGGAAATACATAGTGATGAAAGGTAAGGTACACAGATGGCACACTGTGCAACATGATCAGTGGAAAGTTGACAAACAAGGTGGGGATGCATACCAGCCATGGTGAAATGCAGAAATACATACGTACCTATGCACTATTACCTTATGACATGTTGTAACCTGTGTGGCAGTCATACCTGGATGTGTATGACCGATGGCAGTTGCATGTTGTAGGGTAATAAAAGGGGACCACAGTACACATTGCATATTGAATTCAGTATCCAAGTAGTCTGTCAGCAGTGCAAGTGCCAAGTAATAGCACAGATAAGCAAAGGCAGCCCATGGAATGCTGTAGAAGATCAGCAGAGGACAGAACAGAACCTCTAACCATGCATGTGAAAAGTACACAACCAAGCATAGTGTCAAACAGCCGTACTGCAGCAAAGCAACAAACCTGCTGCTCCTTACATAAGTGGGTGTACACAACCAAACAGACATGTAGTGAAATGCATGCGTCACAGACATATGCCATGTCAGAGGCAATGCACAGGTGTTGACTTATATCTATAACCTTCATCAGCATAACAGGAAACTATCAGAAAGCAATGTCATTACACATACACACATTAGTGACATGTAATAATATATGTTCTGAAATCTGTGATTAATGCTATGCAACAACTATCAGGTGGTACACATGAAGTGTGACAAATTACACTGGGTAAAATGTAACACACAAGTATAACAAGAACAAGGACGCAATGCAAGCAATAGCCAGCAACTTGTATACATATGTCCTGCATCTGTATAATGACTATAGGGCTGGCACAAAGTGAACTTCTAACAAAACTACTACATGAAAATGGATGAGAATTCCAAGGAAGGTGCAAGATACCTACATGGGGGAAAGGTGGTGGTCAACATGGGACCTCATTAAGAAGGACATGCAAGCAAAGCTAATTAGGCAAACAACAAAACAGGACAACACTATGTAAGGGGACACATTGCAAATGCATGTATACACTACATAGGGTGGTGTTGAATTCAACCCCAACATTGAAGCAAACAGCCATTGTATATCACACAGGCAGACTGCATTTGAAAAATGGTCATGTATAACACACACACACACGCACACAGACACACGCACACAGACACACAGACATACACACACGCACACACAGACATACACACACGCACAAACACACACACACACACACACACACACACACACACACACACACACACACACACACAATGAGTGCCACACCAGCCCACATGGAGCAATGTTTGCATTAAGTGCAGAAGCTTGTGGTCATCAGCATGATGACCACATATCTAATGTGGTAATGTGTGTCATATACTCATTACAACATTATAGTAAATATCACATGACATCTGCAGTGTACGTTTGGCCATGTATCACATAAGCATGGCAGCAAAATTCTATGCATGTGCAAGTGTGCCTGTACAGTCCAATTACTTATATGACAAACACTATTGTGGCAGTATCTATACAGTCCAATCACTTACATGACAAACATTATGGTGGCAGCATTACACAAGTGTATCTATACAGTCCAATTACTTATATGGCAAATACTGTGGTGGCAGCAGTATACAAGTAGGTCTATACAGTCCAGTCACTTATATGGCAAACACCCTAGTGATAACAGTACATATGTGTGCCTATACAGTCCAATCAGTTTTATGGCAAACACCATGGTGGCAGCATTACAGAGGTGTGTCTATATAGTTCAAGCACTTATATGGCAAACACCATGGCAGCAACAGTACACAAGTGTGCCTATACAGTCCAGTTACCTATATGGTAAACACCATAGTAACAGCAGTACATATGTGTGCCTGTACACTCCAATCACTTATATGGCAAACAGCATGGTGGCAGTATTACAGAGGTGTGTCTGTACAGTCCAAGCACTTATACGGCAAACAACATGGTGGTAGCAGTACACAAGTGTGCCTATACAGTCCAAGCACTTATATGGCAAACACCATGGTGATAGCAGTACACAAGTGTGCCTATACAGTCAAATCACTTATATGGTAAACAACATGGTGGTAGCAGTACACAGGTGTGCCTATACAGTCCAATCACTTATATGGTAAACACCATGGTGGTAGCAGTACATAAGTGTGCCTATACAGTCCAAGCACTTATATGGCAAACACCATGGTGGTAGCAGTACACAAGTGTGCCTATACAGTCCAAGCACTTATATGGCAAACACCATGGTAACAGCATTACACAAGTGGATCACACAGATAATACTTATTGTGCTTAGGGCCCACCCTCATGGGATGAGCATTTTGAATGACCTCCCATGCTATTTCCCTGAATGAGTCCAGCATAGCCCATACCATATCCTGAAAGAAATTCCCCATCATGCCCCTTATCAATGTCCAAAAAAAAACCCATCAACAATCACTCCCAGATCTGGTCCCACAAATCATCTTCTGGTGGTGCTGATTGGTGTCTCCTCCAGGGTGCAGCATGGATGATGGCACATACAGGTCAGGTGCAGGTACTTCCCCTTCATCATCATCATCTCCATCATGGTTATCATTGTCATCCAAGGACTCAGGCAGTGGTCTGGTATGTGTTTGTCTTTGGTGTCTGATGAGTGTCCATGGGTCACATGCTCTGTGAAAATGAATAACAAGACAAGAAAGAAAGTATGCAATATGCATACCTGCAACTATGGGAGTACATAATATACCCACTGTGACACAATGCACAGAAATATGCATACCTGCAACTATAGGAGTACATAATATACCCACTGTGACACAATGCACAGAAATATGCATACCTGCAACTATAGGAGTACATAATATACCCACTGTGACACAATGCACAGAAATATGCATACTTGCAAATATAGGAGTATGTAATATACCCACTGTGACACAATGCACAGAAATACGCATACCTGCAACTATAGGAGTACATAATATACCCACTGTGACACAATGCACAGAAATATGCATACCTGCAAATATAGGAGTACATAATATACCCACTGTGACACAATACACAGAAATATACATGCCTGCAACTATAGGAGTACATAATATACCCACTGTGACACAATGCACAGAAATATACATACATGCAACTATAGGAGTACATAATATACCCACTGTGACACAATTCACAAAAATATGCATACCTGCAACTATAGGAGTACATAATATACCCATTGTGACACAATGCACAGAAATATGCATACCTGCAAATATAGGAGTACATAATATACCCACTGTGACACAATACACAGAAATATACATACCTGCAACTATAGGAGTACATAATATACCCACTGAGACACAATGCACAGAAATATACATACATGCAACTATAGGAGTACATAATATACCCACTGTGACACAATGCACAGAAATATGCATACCTGCAACTATAGGAGTAGAGGGAGTTGCTGATTGAAGGCTTAGTGTCTGTTATTCTAAAAGTATATCAGTTCTGGTTTAAGCACTTGGGCTTTGCGACAGTTATTTTACATTAAGAAGGTGTGGTCTGCATTCTTGTGGGAGGAGAGGGTAGATTCTGCCCTTCTGAGCTGGGAGTTTCTGGTTAGAGGCTTATTGTGCCTGCTTATTTGAAATGTTTCTTTCTGAAATTGGTACGCCTTGTTTGCTGTAGCATAGACTAGATTTAGACCTGCTGAATCTAGCTTTGTTTGTATAACTACACTAATCCAGGCCATCTTTTTTTGGAGAAGGTTCCCCTGCACTCTAGTGGCAGGAGTGTGCAGTTAGAACTTGTCTGATCGAAGACTGCTGGAAGGGGCTCAGTTTTAAGTTCTTACTGGTTAATTGGTTAATTTGTTTAAATCAGTTTGCTCATTTGCTACTGTTATTTTAAAAAAAAATACACTTTATGCATCGCCGCTTAGTTAGGGTTAAACTATTTCCAGCGCCATAAAATCTGCTCTTCAAATTTTCCCTTAGAACTAGTCAGCTTTTTAGTTTTAGCACTCAAATCTGTTTCTTTGAACTCAGCACTTGTTCGGAACTCATTGTAAACACTAAATAGGCTACTAATTACTACAGCACTTAACTTTCCTCACTTATCTAGAGGACAACAGTTTTTAGTACTTAATAAATAAGCACCTATCCAGGCATGTCTAAGGGTCAGCTCCCGGTGTTTTCTCCTGTCTACCTGATGAATCTGAGCATTTTGGGGCAATGCAGAAATTGCCTCATGTACACAGACATCACTACAACCTGTGAGGGATGCACTTATATAGCCAAACTGGAAGCAATGCTCTCTTCACCCAAGACTGGACTAGATGTCAAGAGGAGAAGGTAAACACTTGCACCACACCACACTCATCACATACTCCCTCAAAACCTACACCACCAAAACACACATATAGAAACACAAACCACACACCTACATTCACGGAGGCTCTCAATAAAAATCTGCCCAAGCAACAGAGCCCTCCAAAGCATAAACGTATGCAACCTACACCCCCCAATGCAACCCAAATGACACATAGCCCACAAACTCAGTGTGCCACTCAACCACAGCCCATAAGGCATAACAACGTACCCAACACTCTAGTCATAGGTGACTCTATAGTCAGGCACACTGATGTTCCACTCAACAGGCTAAACAAGGAGAAAGTTACTGTCAGCTGCCTGTCAGGTGCCAGGATCTGCCACATAATGCATGCACTCAGGTCACTCCACAACAAGTACAAATATGACTCTGTCATTGTCCATGTTGGTGTGAATGACCTGAGACGTACCTCCCTGGACTACATGAAAAGAGACATAGAGGAGCTCTCCGATCTTGTAGCCCAGGCAGGTATGACCAGAGCCCTGAGTAGCATCCTGCCATCACCCAGAATGATACCACAGTACAAGGACAAAATGATTGACTTTAACAAGTGACTAAGCTTCTGGTGTCATTCTAAGGGATCCAGTATCTGCCTGGGATGACATGATCGACAGACTACGATGCTTTGCCAGATGGCCTGCACCTGTCGCCCTTGGGAATCCGGATACTGGCAAAGGCTCTTGTCACCCCTATAGTGCCTTTTTTAGGCAAGGTTCAAATGACAAATTCACCACCATAAAAGGTACAAGCAAGCAAAATCTGAGGGTAATGCTACTTAATACTTGAAGTTTAAACCTCAAACTGCACTCACTCGAGGCACTCCTTAAAATGGAAAACATCGACATCTGTGCAGTGTCAGAGACCTGGTTCAAGTCTCCAGAGAGCACCCCTGCATTACCAGATTATAATTCATACCACACCTATGCCACCTAACCTGGACCAAAACACTAAAGGTGGAGGCGTGTCCATATTTATTGAGGATATCCACACCTCCAGGCTAGTTGCTCAGCATAATGCATCCGAGATTATCCAAGTGCAACTAACTCTGGGAAAGACTGCAATCCAAATTGTAGCTTGCTACAGATCCCCCCACCATGCCCCAGGATTCCCACTCCTCATTGCTAGATACACTAGAAAATATTAGGGTACAATCCAACACCCTAATAATGGGCAATTTCAACTACCCCACCATTAACTGGGAAAACTACTCATGTACCAATTATTTTGCTCAATGTTTTCTGGAATTCGTAAATTCCATTGCCTTGGATCAACTTATCCACACCCCCACCAGGGGCAGCAATATCCTAGACCTGGTCATTACCAACATGAGTGACCAGTGTTCCACACCAAAGGTCAATTCCTCATTGGTCAGATTCGACCACAAGCTAATCACCCTAGACATCCATATCCCGTCCCCACCCGTCATTAGGGAAAATACCATAAAAAATTTCTCCAAAGCCAACTTCACACTTCTTAAGACAGAAGTGGCAAACTTCATGACACCCAAGCAGACGGACAATAGAGGTACAACTGCTGAATCCTATACAACTGCACTTTATAAACATTTACACAAGTGCATGGATCGCGCTGTCCCTAACAGAACTAAGATGCTATCCTCCAAAAAAATGAAGCCAATCTGGTGGTCCTCTGCCATAAATAAACTCTACAACAGAAGAAAGAAACTGTTGCAAAAAAAGAGTAAAATCCCATGATTGGAGGAACTCTCTAGTCAGCCTCAGTAAGAAGCTGAAATCCCTCATAAAATCCTCCAAAGCTAGTTACGAAAACAAAATTGCCACTGATTCTAAAGACAACCACAAAGCATTCTATAGCTATGTCAAGAATCTCAATGGCAACACTCAGATCTGCTCTGAGTTACAGCACAATGGCACTAAATATGCAGAACCAACTGGTATTGCCAACATCCTGGCAGATAGGTTCAGTGCTAACTTTACCCCCCTCTCACCCCCTAAAGGGCCCATCTCTATACTGGAAGAATGCAAAGTTCCTGTAATCATGGCTGCACAGGCAAAAACCACACTCTCCAAAGCCAAGAACACAGCATCCATGGGACCTGACAACATCCCAGGTTATGTTCTACACGAACTACAGAGTGAACTGGCACCCCACCTAAGTACCATGTTCAATCATAGCCTCACCTCAGGCTTTGTGCCCACAGAATGGTGCACAGTGACGGTTATCCCACTCCACAAAGGGGGAGCCACTACGGACCCCAGGAACTACTGCCCCATTAGCCTGACAAGCCTGGTCTGCAAGGCCATGGAATGAATCATCATGGAACTTATAAACAAATACATTGGTAATCTCCAAACTCTGGACCCCACTAAGTTTGGGTTTGTAAAAGGCAGATCATGTCTCCTAAACCTGATAGACTTCTTTGAAGCAGTCACCAAAACCGTAGACGAGGGTAAGGTGGTTCACACAGCCAATCTAGATCTTGCCAAGGCTTTTGACACCACCCCCCCACTCTGGAATTATAGATAAACTCACTAAACTAGGTATAAATCCCTATGTCACAAGATGGGTTGCCAACTGGCTCACTGACAGAACCCACACTGTATCCAAACCCAACAAGTCTGCTGGCAAATTACTACTCTTCCACCACCTCGCTAAATCCTAGAACTCCAAACCCTTATTAATATGACAAGAACATTCCCTAAAATCATTTAAAATGCAATTAAAGTTCTACCTACTTAGCTGCCAGCACGGTGCATGTGATGATGCTGAATAATCTCCAAACGATTACTAACTGTCACCACTTTTTTATGCAACTGGTCATAACACAGCTACTTCCTTCACAATCTTTAACTATTTGGTTATCATCTACACCTGTCCACTACTATCTCTCTCCCTTTTACCTGGAACCCCTCAGTACTCCTCCATAATTTATAACCATCTTCATCCTACAATTACTTTACTGTCTTCTACTCAGCTGATTCCATCTGAAAGTAAAAACACTGTTATAAACTTGATATTAGCTAATATTTTACTGTGTTCTTGTTTTAAATGCCATGTTTTTGTTGGGTCCCCTTCAGAAGATTGAATTTTCAGAAAGTTGAACTTTACATTGTCTAGACCATATGATCAACTTTCCAAAATGTCAAAGCTTTTTTTATGAGATCATGGTACAATGGGAATTAGGCAATTTATCTTTTTCACCACTGTAGTGCGATCTCAGAGTTGGTATATATAACATTCAGAGTGTGTGGGAGTGCAGGAAGGCTACCCCCCTAAAAAACAAAAAACATAGAGTTTTGTTGTTTCGTATTGTTTGATTTTTCAGAAAATTGATCATATGAAGCTCAACTTTCTAAAAGTCGATCATCTGACATAATCTATTTTCTTTAACTGTTATATCATTACTATTCTATGTATGTTTATTTACTATAATATGTACATTTACTACTCTGTGTAAACATATATTTTTATCAACTATCATATGATTACTACTCTATGTATGCATGTACATTTATTATGTAAACACTGCACATTGTGCCCAGTCTACAAAAGCAATAAATAAATAAATTAAAATACAAATAGCATTGAAATGCATTGAGCAGATTATTTTATTTTATTTATTTATTTTATTTTACATTTGTTAACCGGGAGAGTCCGACTGGATACATGTCCATTTTCAGCGGAGTTATGTTCTCTAACTCTTACAATAAATAATATTACAGAATCTGCATACATATTTCTGATGTTTCGCACACAGTAATTTATACATTGGCAGACTAACAAACACAGATTGGAGAACTTGAGATTCAAACCTGCAACTCTCAGCTATGCTCACACTATAACCCTGACACCTACCTGCTCATCTAATACATGTTGGCTGAGATTGTATGGAGGAAATGCAGTTAAATAAATCAGAAGTATGACTGTGCAGGAATGGGGTAGTAAAATGGATCATGTCATACATATTACAAGATGGATAAAAAACAGTTCAACGTGTTGAGCATTTGTAAACTAAAGCATGCAAGCATGACTGCATGTCAGCACAGTGGCCACAACACTTAAATGCAACTGTACCATTTTATACTTCAGAGATTGTAACACTGTCATATAATACATAGTTGCTCTTAACAGACAACTACAAATTCCTGTTCATCACATACACATTAATGTAGTTTAGGTAGGAGGGCAAAAAAAAATACATATATTTTTCCGATACATTAGAAATTATACATCAGAAATATCCCTGATATAAGGGGGCATGGCCAAGATGGCTTACTGAGAGCGACAACTGGTGAAAGCTCTGTAACTGAAAACTTTTCTCTGACAGAAAATATAATCAAAAAGATTAACATTTGGAGATACATTTTAGGTAATTTTATTCACCGATAGAGAAAATATTTATAGCTTCAAGTTCTTCAAAAGCTGTAATTTTCCTTCAGAAGTTCAACTGCTTGGTTAAGAGAGAAGAAACTTAAACATGAGCCACTCAAGAAAAGGTACTCAGAATTATTGTGTTAAAAAAGACATCCAGTCACTAGCATCTAGTATGCAGGATATATTATTTAAAATGGACAAACTGGATACCAAAACAGAAAGTTTCAAAGAAGATTCCAGTAAAAAATATGGAACATTTAGAAATTCTTATGAAACAACAAAGTGCACAAATCAGCAGTATGGAAGAAGCTTTAAGTGATCATGAAGGAAGAATAACTGAAGGTGAGTCTCAGACAGAATTTCTTTTAAAACAAAATAATTGGCTCATAGATAAAGTTGATAATTTAGAGATAGGCTGAGATGAAAATACATTAGAATTCATGGTGTACCTGAAAATTATGAGGGAGACAATATAATAAACTTCTTAACAACCTAGCTACATAAATAATTAAATCTACCTGAAATTTTATCTTTTGGAATTGAAAAGTCACATAGATCCATGAGAGCACCTTCAAATGCATTTATTTATTTGTTTGTTTGTTTGCTTATTTATTTATTTAACATTTGTTTACCAGGAAAATCTGACTGGGATAGAGCCCCTTTTTTCAAAGAAGGAAAACTCACCACCATGTTCAATTATAGTTAAGTTTATGTCCAGCTTAGAAAAAGATTGAATACTGAAAACAGCATGGACCAGCCCACCTATTAAAATGAGTGCACATGTAGTCAGATTTGACAATGATTATTCCAGTAAAGTAAAGAGTAAAAGAAAATCTACTTAGCGTTTATTAAAGAACTTAAAAGGAACAATATTAAAGCCACGTTGGTGTTGTCTTTAAAGATCAAATTATTTCTTTCTGAATGAACTAAAATATTTGACACACTGGAGAAGGCATCCACTTTTGTTAAAAATAATTTTTTAATAATACTGATGAAATGGATTAGAACAGCATATTCCTATACAAAATGAGCTGAATTTTTGAAAAAACTAATCCTAGAATTAAACAGCTTAAAAGCAAGTGATTTTATTCTCTGATTGCAGAATTTTTATTTTTTTGAAACAACAGATTTACTTCTTAAGTAGAATGTTTATATTAGACTTTAAGCTTCAAAACATATGTAAGTATGCATTTATATTTTAAGCTAAATTGTTCATGACAATGAATATAAATGGTTAGTTTTACTGTTTTACTATATTTACAGTGAATGGCTTAATATATTTAATTTAACTTAACTTATAAATGTATTTCTAACAAATACTTCCTGTAAGAGAATGTCATTAAATTGCAAAGCAATAGAACTGGTAACTTTAAGACTATACAAGTTATGAATTTTATTTTATTTGTTTAACTTTGCTTAGTGTGTGCACTACTGGGTTAGCTGAATGTCAGATCTAAGTAATATGCTAATTAGAAGTGTTAAAGTGCTGCTGATTTTTTTTCTTTGTTCCTGTGTAACATTCCTTTCACAGATCATTTATGAAACAATTAACACTTAAAAAATGCCTGAGAACAAAAGAATGTTCCGGTTGTGTGAAAATGCTAGGTTTTTGATTGTCTTGCTTCCTGCCTACTCCTCAAGCTGTTTTGAAAAAGGTCTGGGTCAAAGTTCATCGCTGATGTCTGTGAAAACAGAAGGAACTATTTTTTTCAAGTATATATATGTGAGAAATCTACTAAAAATAACATATTTTAAATATTTCTTCAGAAGTGAAGAACTGGTAAAACAAAAGCCATAGTAATGTTTTATACTGAGCTGTTGCTGATGAATAATTTGCTTACATTTTGGTGAATGTTAATAGCTTATGCTGTAGTGTTCTCTAACTGTACATATTAATGGGAAGAAGTAAAGTTAGATGTTTGTTACTGATTAGAGCAGTTTAAAGGAATTAAGAATAATGAGAAACTTGCAGAGGAAATTATCAGCTGCTGTGTGTTATTATTTTCACATGTAATAAAATTCAAAAGTTAGGATGTGAAGCTTAAATCAGAATAGTAGTTCACAATGGCTAAAACACATTCAAATTAAATAAGCAGAAATTCTGCTATATACAGTATAGTCAAGAGTGCTTGTAACAGAATGAATAAGTAGAGTAAATATATTATGAATAATATACAAATGCACAATGTATGAAAGTATCAAACAGAGAAAACTATAAAGCAATTAAGACAAGAAGTGTCAGTATTAGATGAGTATAGAAAAGGAAACAGATCAACAAAAGATAGTTGTGACAAAAGCAATGTGCAATGTTATAAAGGATCAGGATCTATCATGCACTATTGCAAATAAACTAAAAATCTCAGCACAGGTGGAAAAACTTAGAAGATATGCAGATAACTATAAAGCAAAAGTGCAAAATAAGCAATTTATTGATGACCAAAAATAGTTTTATAGAGAATTGTGAAACAAGGTAAAAGTAATTGAAAGACCACCAAAAAAAGAAGAAATAGATTCATTTTGGAGAAGTATCTATGAAGATCCTGTGGAACATAAAGATGCTAAATGGATAGAAGAAGTAAAAGAAAGAATTAGAAGTTTAAATGTACAGGATATGAAATGGGATGAAGTAACAGCCAGAGAGATTGAAACAAAGTTAAGAAAAGTCTCTAACTGGAAAACTCCAGGCCCAAATGCAGCACCTAACTTCTGGTTAAAAGTATTAACATCTTTGCACAAAGATTTAGCCATGAGTAAGAACTATTTATATGTGCACATTGAACAGACATGAACCTGGCTAACAACAGAAAAAACAATGCTCGTACTTAAGAGTGAACCTGCAAGTTACCCTAAAACTTATAGACCAATAACTGGTCAGAGGAAGTTTGTCACTTAGTACAAACAAAAGCGCTTACTTACTTTTTTACGAGCATATATTGTAAATTTATTTACACGCTATTTTAGCTGTTTTAAGCTATTTACCTTGTATGAACATATATTGTAAATATATTCACATGATATTTAAGCAGTTTTAAGCTGATTTTAACTCATTAAAATGTTTTCTTGCCAGTCTGGATCCGTTTTTTTACTTTTTGGTTTTATACCAATAACTTGCCTTCCGACAACATATAAACTATACACGGGAATTGATGCAGACAGAGTTTATAGTCATTTAGAAGAAGCTCAACTATGGGAAAGGAACAAAAGGGCAATAAAAGAAGGTCATATGGGAACAAAGTATCATTTGTTGTTAAATAAAGTCATAGTGGAGAAATGTAAAAAGGGGAAGAATCTAAGTATGGCATGGATTGACTACAAAAAAAAAAAAGCATTTGATAGTATCTCACATTCATGGATAAAAAGAGTGCTTAAAAATGTATAAGATACACTCTACACTAATCAACTACATTACAGTGACCATGAAACAGTGGCAAGCCACTTTGTAATTAAGCCATGATAAAGGACACATTATTATTCCAAGGATAAAAATTCAAAGGGGGATATTCCAGGGTGACTCTCTGTCACTACTACTATTCTGCCTTGTCCTTAATTTGTTAAACTGTCTACTTAACAGCTTAGGCCATGGCTATAATTTGGCTCCTATAAAACAACAAAGTGTAAAGACTTCTCATCTTCTCTTTGCTGAAGATTTAAAACTGTATAGCTCTTAAGATGAGGAAGTAAAAGCACAACTGAAAGTTGTCAAAACTTTTTTAAGATGATATAAAAATGTCATTTGGCCTTGATAAATGTACAAAAGCAACCTTTAAAGCAGGAAAACTACAGCACCTAGAAAACAGTTTGGGACAAGAATGTCATATAAAAGAACTTGAGCAACAGGGAATGTACAAATATTTGGGAATTGATAAAGGATCAGCAATAAAACATAAACAAATGTGAATAAAACTTAGTATGAAATACTTTAGAAGACTTAAATTAATCCTGAAAACAGAGTTGACATCTAGAAACACAATACAAGCTATAATTCAATTTGCTCTTCCTGTCCTAACTTACATGTTTCTAGTGATTGACTGACCCCAAAACATGTTGGATAGATTAGATAGGAAAACAAGAAGGATGCTTCATGCTCACCAAATGATTTATAAAAATCAGTGCATACCAAGATTATATATTCCCTGCTCCGAAGGAGGGATGGGCCTCCTTAAAATTGATTACCTGCATAGATCTGCAATCATGGGACTCTGCACATATCTGCTGACCTCACGACACACAAATGTAGTGAAAGTTTTGAAACATGAGGAGAATAAATTTAAGATGACTTCCCTGCTTAGGCTAGCAGAAGCATATCGGCATCAAGCAGGAATGGAAATCAAACCACAAACAGATAAAAATCAGGCAGCAACTGAATGTGCCAAAAAAAAAAGAAAGAATATAAGGTAAAGGACCAGATGAGAAGGCAAGAAATGTGGAAAATGCATAAATATAGTTGCAAATACAGAAAACTTCTGGAAGAACCTCATGTTGATCAGGAATGAATGCAGGAATTGTTAAGGAGAGGTGAATTCAAACCAAGAGATGAAAGGTTAATATTGGGGGCAGAAGATAGTGGGCTACATACTCAGTGGTTTACAAAGTCCATTGAACATGTGGGAGAAACAGGCAAATGTAGGTTTTGTAAAACAGAAATGGAAATAGTTGCACACCTTGTTGCTAGTTGTGACATACTAATGGCAAAGGGACTGTATACTGAAAGGCATAATAATGTGGCAAGACTGTTGCACTCGGGATTGTGCAAACATTATGGTACTGAAGTGGCTGAACACTGGAAACATGAGCCACAAAGCATCATAGAAAATGATGAAATTTACATCCATGGGATCACCCCATTACCAACAATTCAAAATATAGATGCTGGAAAACTGGATATAGTGGTCTATGAAAAGAAGACAAAAGTAGCATCAATCAGTGAAATCGCCACACCCAGTGACTACAGTGTCTTGTGTACAGAGAGACACAAAGTCATAAAATATAAGGATTTGCAGGCAGAAATGAGAGATGTGGAAGAAAGATACCCAGACAGTTCCAATAGTAGTAGGAGCAATGGGGTCTTATAAAAAGAGTCTACAGTCATATTTAGATATGTTACCAATGCATGTAAGTAACCCCATGCAAATTGCAGGAGGAGTCATTACTGGGCACATTGCGAGTGCTGTGAAGAGCACTTCTAGTTGACATTAAAGATTGAAACAGTAATAATTTCATGAACTTTAATCGTACTTTGCCTTAGGAATGGGGTCCATTCCCATCATGGTATTAGAAAACCAAAAGATTTGGAGAAATTAAAAAATGAAATATCTGCAATGCAAGATTAAGGAAAGAGCAGTATCAGTAAGTTAAGAAATATACGCGCGGACTGTAAACTCTAACATAGAGCCGATGATTAAAAAGCTCTTTTTTGGTAGATTTTACAAATACAAGTTATATACTGTAAGGTAGAATATCAGTGGGCAAATAAGAAAAATAAATTTAAATAAACTGCTTATAAGAAAGATATGTATTACATATACTTGTATATGGCAGAAATGTGAATGTATAACATTTCATATAATTTACACAGAAAATCATATAAACTATTTGAAAATATCCTGAAAGCTTAAATGTGATGCTTGGACATGTGCACTTTGAAGCTTTCTGCATATTTATGTTATTAGACTTAATAAGACTACCTGAAATAACTCATTTCTTAAGTCAGAGCAGAATTTGAGTGTTATATTGCTCTATCAGTAAATCCATTTTGATTGATGGTAAAGTAGATTTTTCAATATGTTAGAATGTGGGAAGGGAGAATGGATTTGAATTCAGCACATTGTAACCTTTGAATACAATAAAGACTGCAAATGTTTTTTTCTTTACTCCAAAGAAATAGCAATACATTTTCTTTGATCTTAGTAATGTACAGATTTTTATGAATTCATTTAATAAGGTATAGGATTTTTAAATATTTTGATATTTCTCATTTTAAAAGTGTTACACAATTCTAAGATATAGACTCTTGTACTTTTAAAATACAGAGCTTTGTTATAGTAGGTCTTTAAAATATGTATGTATCGTTTAGCATGATATATATATATATATATATATATATATACATTGAATTTCCTTTTGTATCATAGTTTAGCATGATAAAATAACATGTCACCTGTAAATATGCAGATATCTTTATATCTTCAGGCCCCACTCTGTTCTACTTATTTATTTAGAGATTTAGTTATAACAACATTGAATGAGTGAATAATTTAGGAATATTTAATATATAATTTATACTACTATAACATAAATAGGTATATAGAACACTATTTGTTGGATTATTTAATATTTGTGATTAACAGAAGAGGGTTATAAAACTTTTATGTAGTAATGGGGGAATAGTTTTAAAAGACAAAATATATAACTAAATTAATTGTCTCATTATTTTTAATTTATATATAATATTACATTAATTATTTGTAAGCTGCTGTAACTTAGCTAATAGTATAAGAAATATGAAATAATTTATGGATTCTCAATTAACAAGGATTGTCAATTTAAAATACAACTTTTTGCAGATGATGTTTTGCTACCTATAGGACATTTAAATTATTCAGTTGAAGAAATAGATGAGGAAATTAAAAAATTTCAAGCAGTATTACTGCTGAAATTTAATAACAATAAAACTGAAACTTTAGCATTAAATCAATTACTAGATAGTAAGTTTAAAGATAAATATAAATACAATTGGTAAGAAAAAGAACTAAAATATTTAGGAATAAAAATCTATTAAGATGGGAGTAAGATTAATAATAATTCTGAAAAAAATGAAGAAGTGTTACTTCTTATTAAAAAATGGAATGGATTTTTTTTATTTTTGGATTTAATAGCTTTATTACCTGACACAATTATAAAGAAAATGGAAAAAAATAACTTCATTCTTATGGTATAATATTAGTTTATGGGAATATGGTGGTATTAACTTCCCAGATATAGAATCTTATTCTATTGCTGAAAGGTTTAACTCTATTATACTTTGGATAGATTCAACTTATACTAGTCAATGAAAGACATTCAGGAGCAGATTATAGTAAATTCTTATAAGTTTGTCAAATATGATAAATTAGAAATATATAACAATCCTTTCATCTGGTTAATAAAATTTACTTTACAATTAAATTCATTTCAGTCTTTAGACTCTGCATATATGACGTAAATTCTTAAAACAGTTAAGAATTTGTTTTTAAAACTCCATTAATACCAAAATGGAAATGTTTGTGCTTTCCATTTGCACATACCTCTAGATTTAAGGAAACTCAGAACAACGCTAAAATGATTTTACTGAAAAGGAATGGATTAGTATTATGGTCTGATTGTGTTGAAAAAGGAAAAGCTAAGTCACCAGAATATTTAATGAAAGATTATAAATTGGATGAATCTGTTAACCAATTAATATTATCCATCAGTAAGAAATTAAATGAATTTGTAGATAATATGTCTTCAGAGGAACAGAACACTATTCTCCCATTATATGAATATATGAATGCTATCATCAAAGGTAAATCAACCTACAAAGGAAGTGTGTCCAAGTTATATAAGTTAATTATAATAATTATAATAATTTTTATGTAATATTCTTGAACTTTTAGATAGTAGTGGATTGAGTGACTCGATAAATGGTAAGAATAAAACTTTGTTACTTAAATCAGTTAGTTAAAGATCTTCAAGTTTATACTGGAAAGACTTTATGTGGAAATATATACAAACAATGTTTGTTATTCCATACAAAAGCTCTAAGTTTAGTAAAAGGACTTCTTTAATTTATTGGAGATTTAGTAAAGATATAAAAGTTGATTGGACACATGTTTATGGGTTGTCAAAAATTAAATGTATGTTGGGAAGACAGAAGTATGTTTTTAAGGGGTTATGGTCAGATAATTGTTCTTTAAACTGGATCAATAATACTAATGAATGTTCTACTTCCTGTATCTGTAAAAGCCAAACAAAAAAAAATAATACATTGGAGCCTTTTAGCAGTTGCTTGAAAAGTTGTTATAAAACTAGAAATCAAACTCAGTTCCTACATTTAAAGATTTTTTTAAAAATTAACAGTGATACTATGTAAAACTGAAAAATAAGTGATCAGAATAAGATCTATAAATCATACTAAGACTTTTAGTGGTTGGGATAGCCTTGAAATATTGCTATTGAAAAAACAATACTCTTAATGTGTTAACTGCATAAAATTACCTTGATGATTCAACATATTCCTGACATTGTATAACAGTATGTGATGTTGAATTTCTTCCTGTGTATATATTATAAATATGCTAAATCAATAATTCTCTTAAAAAAAGAAATATCCATGATATCAGGGGATGTTTCTAACTTACAGTCAAACTGTACATCTGTCCATCTTACTCTCCACAAATAAGATGAGAAAGGTGGCAAACTGGAGTTAATAAACAATGACAGAATTATACAGTATATTTAATTTTGTCAGTATTAATGTATTCCACATTCATTTTATAGACATGTCACTATGTTCAAAGCTTTGGTCGATCAGTGCCTATCACACATTCAGGCCTGCCACATTAGACAAAGGCACTAAAGGTCGATCAGTGCCTATCACATATCCAGGTGCAACACATAGACAAGGGCACTAAAGGTCGATCAGTGCCTATCACACATTCAGAACTGCCACATTAGACAAAGGCACTAAAGGTTGGTCAGTGCCTATCACACATTCAGGCCTGCCGCATTACACAAAGGCACTAAAGGTTGATCAGTTTCTATCACATGTCCAGGCCCAACACATTAGACAAGGGCAATAAAGGTCAATCAGTGCCTATCACACATTCGGAACTGCCACATTAGACAAAGGCACTAAAGGTGACAGTGCCTCTGCATTGATAAAAAACACCATCTCCAGACTCATTAAAATAATGACCTGGAGCTCCTCTACGTCTGACTTACTAACAAAACCCCTTAACATTTCATAGTTAACTGTAGGACCCCCCCCCCATGTTCCCCTCAGCCTATACTTCCTACCTAACTAGTATGAATTTCCTATGTCTTAAAGCAAACACCATTCCCTAGGAGAATTCACCTACTCCTTCATAAACTGAGAGGCTTGTATGTCCTGATGTATGTATGGCCAGAGATCTCTGAACTTCATCAGTTCAAATTCCCTGGACTAATTAATTCAATAAAATACTAGACTTGGCTTTACTCACCACTAGTTGTAACTTTCTTACTACTCAGAATTGACAAATCAGTTACATTCCCCATCGGACTGAAGCATGAAGCATGTTCCAATACCTCAGTATCCAGAGATTATGCAAAGGCTACTCTACTAAAACCCAGTGATGACCTGGCGAAATTGAAAATTCTCTTCCATCTGGATGACCTCACTGCTTATACGAGGTCCTGCACTGATAAATTCTATGTAAATAGCTGCATTGAAGCATCTATTCCATCAGAAATAAATATATTAATAAAAAACTATGGTGAAACTCAAATATAAACAGGCTGTAAAATAATAAAAAAAAAAATTAAACAAAGAACATTGGACCCTGACCAAAACAAGCAAAGCTAGATATGTGTTAAAAATAGCCACCCAGGCAAAAGATAACCACAAAGCTTTCTTAATTATGTTAAAATCTCAGAAACAATGCCCAGCACTATGCAGAAATAACAGTAAATGATATCACACACTCAGAAGCAGGAGACACAGCCTATCAACTAGTGGACATATTTCACTCAAACATCACCCTCTCCCCTCCAATATTCTCATATCACATACCCGCTCTACACCCTTCCTTTGAATCTCCCAAGAACAATTTCTCAAGGTGCTATCTTGCCGGATTCCCTTCAGAAGCTATTCAATGTCAACCTCAGAAGTGGTTTGTGCTGGATGAACTGAGTACAGCAATAGTCATTCCCCTGCACAAAGCTGTGGCTTCAACGGACCTGGATAATCATAGACCCATAAGCCTTACCAGTCACATCTGTAAGGCTATGAAAAGGATCATTATGGAATTAATAAATAAGAAAATAAGTTAACTTATAGACTCCCAACCCAACCCATTTAGGATTCGTCAAGAGCAGATCCTGCTTACTTAACCTGGTCATCTTCTTCAGAAAAGTCACTGAAGCAACAGACAAGGGAAAAACAGTGCACTCCGCATATCTAGACCTCATAAAAGCATTTGATACCATCCGACACTCAGGTATCACAGATAAGCTCTCACAGCTACACCTCATGTTGATCAGGATCGAACACAGGAATGGTTAAGGAGAGGTGATTTTAAACCAAAAGACAAAATGTTAATATTGGTGGCCCAGGACAGTGGACTACATTCACATTGGTTCACAAAGTCCATTGAACATGTGGGAGAAACAGACAAATGCAGGTTTTGTAAAACAGAATTGGAAACAGTCGCACACCTTGTTGTTGGATATTTATTTATTTATTTTACATTTGTTGACCGGGCTAATCCAACTGGATACATGTCCATTTTCAGTGGAGGCCCAAGGAGAAAAGCTCCAGTAAAAAAACATATTAAAAACATATTAAAAACATCCTCGGAAAAAAACACAGAGACATATCGTGCAACTATTAGAAAATAACATTAATATAGAATGATGCATCATCAGATTAACAAAAATTTACAATTTACATATTTTGATTTGTAAAAATTTACAAATACCAAAACATAATTTACAAGAAAGTACCGTTAAAAAGTGAGTTAAAGAATCAAACATGGAAAGTAGAACTCAGGAATGATAATGTTAGAAATTAAGAGAAAAGATTAGTTTATAGAGAGTTACATAAAGAGGTTTATAGTTCAGAATATTCTGTTTTAAATGAAACAGAAAAATTAGTGAATAACAGTTAGTCAGGGTTGGTACAAGAGCATAACCAGTGGTTAGAGAGGAAATGTTTTAGGTTAGTTTTAAATAGTGGGAGAGAGGTTAGGGTTGTAAGGTCTTGTGGTAATTGATTCCATATTTTACCAACTGAGTTAGAAAATATGGAGTCGCCTGCTGAGTTATATGATAAGGAAGTGTAAATCAACATTTTGTTAGCGGAACGTAGATTCCTCAGGTTGTTATATGACCTTATGAAGGTAGAAAGAATTGGTGTGTTGTTGGGTTGGTATAGGGCTTTGTGGGCAATTATAAGTTGGTTGAATTGTAATTGGTGAGGTAATTCAAGCCAGCCTAGTTGTTTTATGATACATTAATGGCCAAGGGCCTGTACACTGAAAGGCATAATAATATAGCAAGACTGTTGCACTAGGGACGGAGTAAACATTATAATATTGAAGTAACTGAGACGCATTAGAAACATGACCCACAAAGCACTATAGAAAATGATGAAGTTTATATCACATGGGATCACCCATTACTAACAGTTCAAAAAATAGATGCAAGAAAACCAGATATAGTAGTCCAGGAAAAGAAGACAAAAGTAGCATTTATTAGTGAAATTGCTACACGCAGCGACTGCAGTGTCTTGTGTACAGAGACACAAAGTCATAAAATACTAGGATTTACAGACAGAATCAAGGGCAATGTGGAAGACAGATACCTAGACAGTTCCAATAGTAGTAGGAGCAATGAGTCTTATAAAAAAAAATTATAATTGTACTTAGATATGTTACTGATACATGTAACTCAGTATGAAGGAGTCATTACTGGGCACATTGTAGGTGCTGTGAAGAGCATTTCTGGCTGACATCAAAGATTGAAACAACACTAATGTCATGAACTTTAATCGTACTTTGACTTAGGAATGGGGTGCCTTCCCATTATGGTATTAGAAACCCAAAAGGCTTGGAGAAATTAAACTGAACTACACATCAATCCCTATATAACTCATTGGATGATAAATTGCCTCACAAAATAACAATTAGGAAGTTAGAGTGGGCAGCTCTATGTCCAGCAATATACCTGTCACTAGGGGTTTACCCAGGGGTCAGTCCTTGGGCAACTCCTCTTTGCCATTTATTTGTCAGCGACCAAAGCTAATGCTAAGGGTTTATGGCTGAGTGAGCTTGTAGATGACTGCAAACTTGGTACTGTCATGAACTCTGAGGACTCCAAGAGACTCCAAATTGGCCTGCTCAAACAAATAGCTGATGTCAAGACCATGGACTCAAAGTAAATGCCAGGAAGTATATAATCATATCTGTTGGCAAGCATGACACCCCTTGTAACTATCACATTAATATACATACATACATACATACATACACACACACACACACACACACACACCTCAAAACTGATTCTGTAGTTGAGGATCTGGGAATGTGTGTTGACAATGAACTATCCCTTCATCACCAAGTATCCACTGTGATAAGGAAGTCCTTTTTTATTTCACAGCTTATATCTAAAGCTCCTGCATCCAGGTCCATGGATGTAATTGTTCCACTGTACTTGGGAGTCATTAGACTGATCATAGAGCAAAATACCACTTTAAATATAGACCTGTCAAAACAATTGTCACAACTAGAATGACCATTAAAAAACAAAACAAAACAAAAAAACAAAAACAAAACAAGGGCCTAAACTGCTAAACGTATGCAGGCCATCTCAAAGCCTTGTTCCTTTTCTCAGTGTCATACAGGTTACTGAGAGGTGACCTTTGTGTAGGGTACAAAGCTTCAACACACCCTATTCTGTCAGACCTAGCCTACATTCGCAAGTCCAATGGTATCATAAAAATCTGCTTGAGGGATCTCGGTCTCTTTTGCAAAATAAATACATGTTGAAGGGATAGGTATGCGTCACAGAGAATACCACATCTGTGGAACTATCTGCTATTCCATGTAAGGCACAGTACTTCTCTTACTGTATTTAAATTTAATTTGGGTGAATGGATAAGTAACCACAAATTCACCTAGGTTTAGCACCCTTGCTCTTTATTGAGGGGGGAAACTTATAAATAAACTAGCATCTCCTTGTTTGGCATGTTTCGGGGTTATTTCTATGCAAAATATGAAAGAATGTAGCACTGGGCTTCTTAAGTTCCTCACAGATCAATAGCCAAGTAAATACCAATCATCATTGCTTCCTCGCTAAAAAATCAAAAGCCTAAATCATAAAAACTATGCAGACTGTCTCAAAGTCTTTTCTCTCTTTTTGGGATCATAAAGGCTACTGAGAGGCAACCTCTGCCTTGCATATATAGCCTCAACAGACCCAGCTCTGTCAGACCTATTATACATTCAGAAGTCCAGTGGTATCAGAAATACTTGTTCAAGAGACTTCAATCTCTTCCATAAGATTAACAGAACAAGCTAATGGTATTGGTATGTATCACAGAGAATATTAACTCTATGGAACCAGGTTATACTGCACATAAAGTAAAATACTTGTCTTACTCCATTCAAGTGTATCTTGGATATGAATGGCTGGGTCATCACAACTTTACTCCTGGTTCAGCACCAGTGGCCTCATGGGTAGGGGAACATGTAAGTACCTGATGTATACATGTACTGTACATCTTTGGAGACTCATATTGCAAAATTTAAGAGACACTAATTGCCATGTAAATGCAGGGCTAGGCTTTGTAAGATCCTCACAGATCAATATCTAGTAAGTACCTCTGAACCTATGAACTAGTCAATGAGGACAGAGTTCATAAGTATCAGTGGAAGAGGCAATAAAAGAGTGAGGAAGATGATTTTTAAACAGGGGAAGGGAGCCTGCACTGTTAAGTCCTGGGCGACCTCTGCAAACAGATTTATTGCGAAGAGATCAGTAATTAAAGAACAGTCAGTTTGGTTTAAACAAAGCTTCATAAATGCTTACAAAATCAAGATTATATTGTTGAAGCCAGGCATCTACTCAGTCAAGATGGTTACAGTTTACTTCAGGAAAGTAACGAAGGCTTGACATTAACAATTTGTTGTACGCCAGTGTATAATGAATTTCGTGCACGTCAATGTGTAATGTCAGTGTGTAATGACAGTGTGTAATGTCAGTGTGCAATGACAAGTGGCATAAGCAAGGTTATGTCACTGCAGTGTCTCTTGTAGTTTGCAAAATCAGAACACCAAGTGTTTGTGCTGTACTTCCCATCAAAAATAGAGACTTCTTTTACAGCAGGAAAAAGTAGGTTAATTTATGTGCTGTTAGTCTACAAACTTTCTAGGTCAACAGAACAGTATTTAAAAAGAATCCCTGATACGGAATTGTTATCCCTCATTCATTTTGGCTTTGTCCTTGATTCTAAAGGTTCAAAGTTGACAGCTATGGTGAGGATATTTACTGTGGCACCAGTTAAGAGATATTGTGGATCACTTTTTACATTAGAAAAACCACAAAGGCACTGGAACACATAAGTGGTACAATGCATTTTATTGGATCAATATGTTTTACAATTACTGAAGTTCTTGCACTAGGAGGCCTTGTAGATACAGTGCTTTAATAACTATTTGTACTTAGAAAGGGGATAACATAATTTCTTTTTTTTCTTTCTTTGTGGCTAAAAAAGAGACTTGAAAAAATCCCATTTGAGAAAAGATGCATGTAGCTCCTAGACGTGTGTGTGTGTGTGTTTGGGCCTGAAACTTTAGAAGACTGTATTTTCCTGCATTAATCATTAGCTTCCGCTGTGGCGACCCCTAACCGGGAAAAGCCGAAAGACACATTGGTTACTAACGTTAAGCTATTCTGGGTCTGTTGACAATTTTCAGGCAAATCAAACAGTGCACTCTTGTATGATTGGACTGGCTTTTTGTTTAATTCTTTAAATAAGCGACAACTCATGCCAGGGAGAAGTAGATGATGCAAAATTCAAAACAAAGATGTGACCAGTGCACACTTCAGATGTCTTGATTTTGTAAACTGCTAGAAGCTTTGCAGCAATGTAACTTTACCATGACTCTTGCTATTGGAGTGATGTGCAACTAATTGTTAATGCCAAAAACGTTATTTTATAAATATCATTTAGCATTAAAAGCATGAAAGATTGTGTTAATACAGGGAAGATTGATTTTGACTTGGATCTATACAATGGAAGTGAACACACTCCTGTGTGTCCTGAAAGAATATGTGTTGCAAGTTCTGGATGGGTTTAATTTCTCCAAGTGTTTTGGGCTTCTAACACCAAAATGCAAACGGACCCCATTCCAAAGTCAGGGTATGATTAAAGTTCATGAAATAAGTATTGTTTCAGTCTTTGATGTTAGCAAAAAGTGCTCTCCTCAAAATCCGCAACGTGTCCCTCTTTGCATTTTTATCTCTGGGATAGTAATTTGCCCTTTATCATGATTCAGTTGTAAAGTAGTTTGCCACTGTTTCATGGTCATTGTAATGTACAAGAATTGATCATTGTAGGATGTATCCTATACATCAATAAGTACTGCTTTATTGATGAATGTGGGATGCTGTCAAATGCCTTTTGGTACTCAATCCATGTTGTACATAGGTTCTGCCTCTTTTTTGAACTCTTTAGTATAGCTTTTGCAATAAACGATCCTTCGTTCAACATGACTTTCTTTTCTACCTCTTTGTCCTAGTCTCTTGATGCAGGTTTTTTCAAAGTGACTATATACTCTGTCCACATCAATTCTCCTATACAGTTTCTATACTGTCATATTTAGATGGGAGGTTGGCACAATGGTTAAGGTGTTTACCTTACAAACACAAGGTGCAGGGTTTGTTTCTCACTGGAGGTAATTGGTTAGGCTTAAAATGGCCTCTAGGGGCAGTTACCTTAGTACTAACCTATGAACCTATACGAAGGCAAGTTATTTGTCTGTACTTCTGAAGACGGCGTGCCAGTTCACTTTTAAGGAGTATGATTTGTCCTAACTGGTTGGTAATATGAGAAACCTGATTATACTTAAGTATTGCAATCAATAAATAAAAGTTCAATGCTAACGGAAACTTTTCATGTCTAATGATAGAAAAACGCAAAAATGTTCTTTTGGACTAAAATGGTATTTTTTGCATTAATCTAAAAGTGTCAGTCATCACACTCATTTGATTGCCTGAATAAATGCAAATTTTGTAAATCAAATGGTTAAAAACAAGAAATGTTGTCAAAGTTGAGAAACTGCATTTGCCAAGTTAAATGCAAACTAATCACCTCTGTAGTTTTTATTTTGCATCAGATTTTTAACATAGTCTTTAGGTTGTACCCATTAACTCTTTGCCCTCTGACATTAGTACAGGATCATAGGAAGTTACTAGCCTATTGGCCCTGAGGCCCTTACAAGCCCGGCCAAGAATTTGGTCCATGTTTCAACAAGTCAGCACCCGATGCCCCTGGCCAGCAGGGGAATCCCGGGATACATTTTTTGTTTCCCATCCAGTTATCCAGGTTGTGCTTTAAAAGGGTTAATGAGGTACTCTGCTTGACATAGAGAGGGAGTCTATTCCACAGAAAGTGGAGTCTCTTGGATACAAATTTGTCCCACCAACAAGTCCTATTGATGTCACGGACCAGGTTGAGGGTGTGCATGTGGGTTAGTTGAGTGGAGCTTGACTTGCAGATATGCAGCAGTCCCATCAAGGCAGGGTCTGGTCCGAGACTGCTTTGTATGCCAGATAGAGGTCACCTCTGAGGAGTATGTATGAGACTGAGTAGAGGGACAGGGCTTTTAGCCTATATGTGTAGGGTAGATGTTTGAGGCCTGGATTCTCCTGGTGAGGAACCTCTGTGGTCTGTCCAGCTGCTGCATGCGCTTTTTGATGTACATGCCAAAAAAGGGCATTATACTCAATAATGAGTCTTATAAGGGAAGAATACAGGGATGCTATGACCACCTTTCCATACAATGGAGGCAATATGGTGGTCAAATGTCAGTTTGCATTCAACCTGGGTGCCCAAGTTCCAAATGACTGATTGCGTACTTAGGACCTTGTTATTAAGTGATAATTTATGGGGATGAAACTCTCCCTAAAGTGGATGATGATGCATTTTTTGGCATTCAGTTTGAGGCCATGTTTCTGGCACCAGTCATTTGTTTGGGTGAGAGCCTCTTGGAGGATGTCCACATCACTAGGGGAATAGATGACCATGCCCAGCTTGCAGTCATCTGCAAACTTTGTCAGCCATAGCCCACTGGTTTTGGTCGCATGTCAGAAAAGTATATCCCAAACAACAGAAGCCCTAAGACCAATCCCTGGGGTACACTTGTCATTACAGGTCTACTGCTTGAGGCGGCTTCCCCTATTTTGACTAGGCGGGTTCTATCAGCCAGTTTGCTACCCCTCTGGTAAGATATGGATTGATGCCTAGTTGAGAGAGTTTATCTATTATGCCCAAGTGGGGAATAGTATCAAAGGCTTTGGCCAGGTCAAGGTAGGTGGTGTGCACAGTCTTCCCCTCATCCCTGGCTTTGGTAACTGTCTCAAAGAAGTCAACCAAATTTAACAGGCATGATCTCCCCTTGATGAAACCAAACTGTGTGGGATTGAGTCAGACCAAGTTGAGAAACAAACCACGTCAACAGTAAAAAGTATCCAACGACTCACGAACTGAGTATTAAACACGTGGGTTTTCAGTGACGAGAGTATAAATGGTTAATTGGTTTGGTGTTTAATTGTCTGAAGAAGTTGCTCACACTGCAAGCAACGAAAAGCGCTTAACATTTACTAGTGAATAAATTCCTTTTGTCCTCAGTTCGTGAGTCGTTGGATACTTTTTACTGTTGTGTGGGATTGAGTGTCTGGAGGTTGCCAATGTCCTTGTTAATGAGGTCCATGATAATCTGCTCCATGGCCTTGCGGATCAAGCTAGTTAGGCTGATAGGTCTATAATTTCCTGGATCAGTGGACGCTCCACCTTTGTGCAAAGGGATGACAGTGGCTGTTCTCCACTCGACTGCGACAAAGCCGGTACTCAGGCTTTGGTTGAATAGGGTGTCTAATGGTGCTGCAAGTTCATGCCTGAGTTCATGTAGGATACAGCCTGGGATGTTATCGGGTCCCATGGAGGCTGTATTTTTTGCCTTTGAGAGGGAGTGATGACTTCCTTCCTAGAGCTATGAGGAGGAAGGGCAGGTGCTGGGGGTGTCCTGATTACTGATGGGGGGACAGAGAGTTGAAGTTTTTACTGAACATATCTTCCAGCAGGTGGGCTATATCTATGGTGTTTGTGTATGTGATGTGCTTGACCACCAGTTCTGAACAGATCTGGGTGCTTCCTTTGAGGCTGCAGACATATGTGAAGAAGGCCTTATTATTGCCTTTAGTAGACGTGGCCAGTTTGAACTCGAAGTTTGGTTTGGAGGATTTCACTAATGCTCTTATTTGCTTGTTTAGGCTAAGGCGAGATATTGCATCCAATTGGGCGCCTGCTCCTTCTTGGTCCATTTTTTCCCTTTTATTATACAGTTATATATAGTTTGTTTATTTATTTATTTATAGTTTGTTTATTGCAGATGTCCACCAGACAGGTTTATTCTTCCTTGAGGAAGATGATTTTGTCCTGTCGGGTATTCCTAATTTTATGCAGCTATATAAATGCTCGTATAGTACTTTGGTGTAGGTTTGGACATATGCGCCAATTCCTATGGAGGTGGAGGGAGCTGTGAAGCTGTTTATACCTTCCCTCAGGAGGCTGTAATCAGCTTTGGAGAAGTGTTTTTGTTTGACCCTAGCTTGTGGGGGGGGGTTGGGGGAGATAGTGACTTTGAAACTGACCGCTTTGTGGTCGGATCTTACCAGGGAGGATGACATTGTAGGGATGGTGCAGTGGTTACTCATGTTGGTTAATACGAAGTCCAAGATATTATCACTCTTTGTGAGGGTGTCATTTAGCTGGTACAAGGCATTTGCATTGATGAAATCATGGAATCTCTGGAGATTTGTGTTTTGGCATGAGTAGTTCTTCCAGTCTATGGTTGGATAGTTAAAGTCACCCAGGTTCAGGGTAAAGGGTTGAATCTTGATAGATTCAAAGAGGTCCAGATAGGTGGACTGGGCATCTTGAGTCAAAGTTGGGGATCAGTTGCTAGCTATGATTTGAATAGGGGGTCCTGTCAATGTTTAACTGTACCTGGAGTGTCTCCTGTGCATCACACTGCTTGACCAGCCTACAGGTGTGTATGTCTTTTATATATATTGCAACGTCACTGCCTTTTGCTCTGGTGCCCATGATCTGGGATCTGAATGTATGATAATATGAGTAACATAGTAAGGCTGGGGCACTCTATGCAGCTTTGAACCAGGTTTCTGGGACTGCACAAATGTTAGCATCTTCCAGGGTTAAGAGTGCTTGCAATGAGTGTGGTTTCATGTTTAGACTCCTTGGGTTTAGCAGCATGACCTTTAATTTGCGTTTTGATTAAATTTTCATGCTGATAGCTTTGACCTCATGGAATTGCCTAAAAAAGGCACTATGGGGGTGGCAAGAGCCTTTGCCAAAAGCCTGAAGCCCAAGGGAGACCGATGCAGGCTATCTCTGACAAAGCATCATGGTCTATTGATCATGTCTTCCCAGGCTGTCAGGTACTGGATTCCCTTGGAATGATACCAGATACCAGAAACCAGGCCAGTTTTTAAAGAAAATAATTTTCTGTTTGTATTGAGGCAACATTCTGGGTGATGGTAGAATGCAGCTTAAAGCTTACCTTACTCGACACCTGCAACAGCTGCAAAGACCACAAAAGTACCTCACCAAGAGAATCATGGGCCTCAAACAAATGCCCTATGCAGCCCGGCTAAAGAAACTCCATCTTTACTCGGTTGCTTACCGCCTCCTCAGAGGAGACCTCTGTTTTACGTACAAGGCCATGTCAAACCCTGAATTAATGGATATGCTCCACCTAAGAAAAACCAAATCTCTTAGAGCCACAGGCTCTAGGGATTTAAACCTCAGCACAACAATAAATAGGACATGCTGGAGGGATAGATTCCTGTCCCAGAGACTTCCCTCACTCTGGAATAGAATCCCAATCTGTGTTAGGCAAAGCCCCTCACTGACTTTCTTCAAGAGAAATCTTGATAAGTGGATGGGAAATCATAAATATACACCTGGGATCACATCAGTGGCCCTGCTGGACAGAGGCTCAGGAAACTAATCTAAAAGGGAGGTGAAAGCCAACACATTCTGGCAAGGCTTATAAATGCCCTTGGGTAGATAGCCTAGCACCTACCTGTGAACCTATGAACCTATAAGGCTAGGAACATACCTGCCTGGGACACATATTCAGTGACCTCGATCATGTCTCTCTTCATGTAGTCCAGAGAGGTACATCTCAAGTCATTCACACCAACATGGACTATGACAGAGTCATATCAGTACCTGCTGGTGACAGACTTGAGTGCATGGGTGATATGGCGGTTTCTGGCACCTGACAAAAGTAACTGTGGCTTTCTCCTTATAGATTCATAGGAAGGTACTAGGCTATCGGCCCTAGGGCCTATACAAGCCTAGCCGAAAAGGTACCCTGGCTTTCGCCACCCAAGAAAATTACTTTCCTGTGCCCCTGTCAAGCAGAACCACAGAAGTGATCCCCGGGGTGAATTTCCTATTACCCATCCAATCATCAAGATTTTTCTTGAAGACTGCTAATGAGGAGCTCTGTTTGACATAGATAGGTAGTCTATTAGGTACCTAGAGTGTGTAGCTCGGAGGGATTGGGATTTCTTTAAGTGGAGCATGTCCAACAGCTCTGGGTTTGACATAGCTTTGTATGTTAGGCAGAGATCGCCTCTGAGTAGACGATATGTGATGGAGTAAAGCTGGAGTTTTTTGAGAAGGTCTACGTAAGGCATCTGTTTGAGGCCAATAATCCTCTTTGTGAGGTATTTTGCAGCCTTTCCAGTTGTTGTAGATGTCTTGTGAGGTACATACCAAAAGGGGCGTTGTACTCTATAATGGGTCTAATGAATTATGAGTAGAGGGGAACAATGATCTCTTTTTTTCTGGATGAGAAATCTTTTGTGATGAGGTGTGCCATGTACAAGGATTTTCTGACCACTGTGGTGATGTGATTATCAAAGGAGAGACTACTGTCCACCTGTGTCCCAAGGTCTCTTATCACACTTTCGGTGTTAAGTTTACTACTGCCTATATGGTAGTTCAAGGGCACAGAGTTTTTACCAAAGGGGATGACAATGCACTTTTTGGCATTGAGCTTGAGACCATGGCTTTGACACCAGGCAGCTGTCTCAGTGAGGCCCTTTTGTAGGATGTCCACATCATTAGTAGTTTCGATTATTGCTCCTAGTTTGCAGTCATCTACGAATTTAGCTAGCCAAAGACCTTCTGTGTTAGCCTGTACTTCAGAGAAGTAGATACCAAACAGGAGAGAACCCAGGACTGAGCCCTGTGGTACTCCACTTGTCACTGGTCTGAAGTTGGATTTGGAGTCTGTTACTTTCACACTGTGGGTTCTGTCAGTAAGCCATTTGGCAACCCATCTTGTGACATAGGGATTTATACCTAGTTTAGTGAGTTTATCTATAATTCCAGAGTGGGGGATGGTGTTGAACGCCTTGGCGAGATCTAGATAGGCTGTGTGAACCACCTTACCCTCATCTATGGCTTTGGTGACTACTTCAAAGAAGTCTATCAGGTTTAGGAGACATGATCTGCCTTTTACAAACCCGAACTGTGTGGGGTCCAGAGTTTGGAGATCTCCAATGTCTTTGTTTATGAGTTCCATGACGATACATTCCATGGCCTTGCAGACCAGGCTCATCAGGCTAATGGGGCAGTAGTTCCCTGGGTCTGTTGTGGCCACGCCTTTGTGGAGTGGGATAACTGTCATGGTGTGCCATTCAATGGGCACAAAGCCTGAGGCGAGGCTATGATTGAACATAGTACTTAGGTGGGGTGCCAGTTCATTCTGTAGTTCATGTAGAAGGCAGCCTGGGATGCTGTATTCTTGGCTTTGGAGCGTGAGGTTTTTACCCTGTGCAGCTGTGATTACAGGAACTTTGCATTCTTCCAGTATAAAGATGGGCCCTTTAGGAGGTGAGAGGGGTTAAAGTTATCACTGAACCTATCTGCTAGGATGTTGGCAATATCAATTGGTTCTGTATATTTAGTGTCATTGTGCTGTAACTCGGAGCAGATCTGAGTGTTGCCATTGAGATTCTTGACATAGCTATAGAATGCTTTGTGGTTGTCTTTAGAATCAGTGGCGATTTTGTTTTCATAATTAGCTTTGGAGGATTTTATGAGGGATCTCAGCTTCTTACTGAGGCTGACCAGGGAGTTCCTCCAATCATGGGATTTTACTCTTTTTTGCAAGTTTCTTTCTTCTGTTGTAGAGTTTGTTTATGGCTGAAGACCACCAGCTTGGCTTCCTTTTTTGGAGGATAGCATCTTGGTTCTGTTAGGGATAGCACGATCCATGCACTCATGTAAGTGCTTATAAAATGCATTTATGTAGGATCCAGCAGTCGTACCTCTATTGTCCATCTGCATGGGTGTTGTGAAGTTTGCCATTTCTGTCTTAAGAAGCATGAAGTTGGCTTTGGAGAAATTTTTTACGGTTGTTTTCCTAATGGGGGGGGGGGGGGGTGGGAGCAGGATGTGGATGTCTAGGATGATTAGCTTGTGGTCGGATCTGACCTCTGGTGTGGAACACCGGTCACCCATGTTGGTGATGACCAGGTCTAGGATATTGCTGCCCCTGGTGGGGGTGTGGATAAGCTGATCCAAGACATTGGAATTGATGATTTCCAGAAAATGTTGAGCAAAACAGTTGGTACATGAGTAGTTTTCCCAGTTAATGGTAGGGTAGTTGAAATCACCCATTATTAGAGTGTTGGGTTGTACCTTAATATTTTCCAGTGTATCAAGAAAAGAGGAGTGGGAATCCTGGGGAATGGTGGGGGGTCTGTAGCAAGCTACAATCTGCATTGCGGTTTTGCCCACAGTTAGTTGAACTTGGATAATCTCGGATGCATTATGCTAAGCAACTAGCTTGGAGGTGTGGATATCCTTAATGAATATGGACACGCCTTCACCTTTAGTGTTTCGGTCCAGGCTTGGTGGCCAAAAGGTGCAGTATGAATTATAGCCTGGTAATGCAGGGTTGCTCTCTGGAGCTTTGAACCAGGTCTCTGTCACTGCATAGATGTCAAAGTTCTCCATTTTAAGGAGTGCCTCGAGTGAGTGCATTTTGAGGTTTAACCATTATCTTTGTGTCTCACAATGGTGTCTCCTATTATTAATATGTTGGCTTTATGTTTAGGCCTTAGTGGCTGTGAGACACAGGTGTGTGGACTATGTGTGGTGTGGTGGGCAGTGGAGTTTGCATGTGTTTTTGCCTCAGAGGTCTCTTTTGTTTTGGTATGTTTTTGTTGAGGACCTCGGCATATGTGGGTGTGTGTTGTGTAGGTGTGGGTGGTGTTTGAGGTGTGGTGTTTGTGTTGACAACCTTCTTCGTGCCAGATATACTGGCTTGTGATGGAGAGAGCATAGACACTAGGTTCTTAATGTAACTGCATCTCTCACAAATTGTGTTCCTAGGTGGTAACAGTAGAAGGTTGTCCATATACATGAGGCAGTTGTTACAGTGTCTCAGGATGCCCATATCAACCAGACTGGCAGGGGAAACCATAGGAAACCATCCATATTTGTCAGAATCTGAGGGAGAGAGGCCAAGGAGAGCTAAGGGGAAAAAGGGTGGAAAGTCTAAGGGGAGTACTACTAAGTGATCTTAGAAGTGCTACAAAGGGAAAATTCATTGCTGGAATACCTCACAATGGGTTACAAACAGCACAGCTGTGGTGTGTGACATGTAAGGAAGCCCAAACCAACACAAACGAGAGGTTTAAAGACCAGAAAAAAATAGAAGAGTCAGTAACACATAAATCTTGCCAATCCTGCTAGTCCTGGTTTTCTTTACCAATCAGCTTGTGCCAGACAAGGTACAGGCAGACTTGCTACTCTCACTAGCAGAGGAGATAGGCCCCTACCAACACAAGATGGCTGCCAGAAACATGGAAGGCAAACACAATATGGCTGCCAGAAAAACAAAAGGCAAAAACAAACAGCTCTGGATGCAGCAAATCTTGTATCCAGACTATGATACTCAATTTAAGGGTAAGAACACAGTAAAACTCACAAAAAGTGCAGCTTAACCACTTACAGGCAAAACAGTTAAGCAGTAATGAAATGCAGTAAAATGCAGTTAAGCAGTAATGAATTGCAGTAAATAGCAATGAAATATAGTTAAACAGTAATGAAATGTAGTTAATCAGTATATTGCTTTAAATGGTGCAAATATGATAAATTAGCTCATAATCACAATAGTAAAAAGCAGCTCAAACAAAGCAGCAATTCAATAGAATACTGTAATCAATTTAATCAGGCTAGCAACAACCAGTAGCAAATGCTGCAAAGTAAATGCAGTTGAACACCTAAACACAAGCAGCAAAATGAAGTAGGAAAAGGCACAATATGTTTTTTAAGTAGAAAGTGAGGAGACAGAAGATAATTTAAGGTTAAGAAGCTAAAGGGGTGGGCCTTCACAACTTATCACACTGTACTCATTAGAATGAACTGATGCAATGGGACTGGGAGGATTGTCCAATATCAAATTTATAGCAGAAGCAGACAACTGAAAAGCCACCAAGCTTTAAGACCACCACAACAGTTGGGTGGGTGGGGATACAAGATCAGAACAGAGGTAAGGATTCAAGTCACTAAGCCTAAAAAACAGTTGCAGAGTTTAAATAGATATGGACAAATATTGTTTTAGTTAATTAGAAGTGCAGAAAACAGTTGAAAATAAGCACTTATCTTTAGTAGTCTTGCAGCATGTTTTTGGAAAACAGCAGTGCATGGGCAGAAGGCCTAGCTCACTGCAGCTTTGAGCAAACAAGCACAAACTGGTTTACACATTGAGTATTTAAGCAGAGAAAGAGGAACCAGCCAAAGTTCTAATTATCCAATCAAAAACACCTTAAGCAGAACCCTGTAGCAGTAACTCTAGCCAGATCAGACCAAACTGAAACTCCCTCCCATGAAGCAACAGCTAGTCCCCTCTAGACAAAAGATTAGTTCATAGGTTCATAGGTAGGTACTAGGCTATCGGCCCTAAGACCCATACAAGCCTAGCCAAAAAATGTACCCTGACTTTCGCCACCCAAGAAAATTATTTTCCTGTGCCCCTAGTTAATCGACAAGCTCCAAAGGTCAAGAAACAGTACTAGATTCAGCTCTGTGGTAGAGTTTTTCAAGTGCAGCAACAACTAAAATAAACAGAACAAGCAGAGAAACAAAAAGGAGGCAAAGATCAGAACAGAGGTAAGGATTCAATTCACTAAGCCTAAAATAGTTGCACAGTTTAGACAGATATGCAACAAATATTGTTTTAGTTAATTAGAAGTGCAGAAAACAGTTGAAAAATAAGCACTTATCATTTGTAGTCTCACAGCAGGTTTTTGGAAAACAGCATAGTAAGGGCAGAAGGCCTAACTCACTGCAGCTTTGAGTAAACAAAGCTGCAGTGAGTTAAGCACTGCAGCTTTGTTTGCACCTTTAATTCTCCCCACCATGACATTAGTACTGTTATACTGTACTATTTTAACTCTCCCACCATAACGCATACCTCTCAACTCCATATTTTTGCAGAATGTCCAGATTTTTGCCTCATATGTTTTGTCTGTTCCTCGTACAACTTGTGGTTTTCTGGCAAATCACTTATGATTGCAGTGACAAAATAATGAATTATATTTGAATTTCAGACTTCATATCTTTCAGAAAATACATGCTAACACAAATTGTATAGGTATAGGAACTTTCTAAGTTTATAAGAGCAATATTTAAAATATGTCCCTATTTTTGGATCTTTGTCCCCTGCAATATTTTAGGCTTTGCCCAGATTTCTTGCACTAAGAGGCTGAGAGGTATGCCACAATGCTAGGCAAAGAATGAAGTCAAGGCAATTAGTTATGCATGCAAATGAGCTCTCCTATATTGTGGATTCTGTTAGCACCCACCTCAGGTACTGACTTATTGTTTCTAACTCTTTCCTGCTCTCAACAACGGGGTTGCCAGGCAGTGTAACCCAACCACCCCTTAAAGAAGAGTTGACTTTAAGCCACTCCATACTCTCTGTTCCTCCTCCCCTCAAATGGATTATCTTAATTAGCATTTATACCTGGTTTACCAACTTCACAAACAGAAACTACTACATTCTTTCATATAGTCAGCATTGAGCATATTGAAATTATGGTCGCATTTCTGTAAAAATGACCACTGCTACTTTCATGATCAGGGACAATAATTTACATTTATCTAAAAATTAAACTTCATTTTGAATAGATGATATCCCAGAAACTATATCTGTGGCTGTTAAGTGAAATTTTCTGTCATTACCACAATGCTATTTTCATACCTGCGGCGGTGGTGCTGCTGTAGCATTGTCGCCTCACAGTAAGATGTCCTGTTCGATTCTCAGCTAGAGCATCTTCTGTGTGGAGATATGCGTGAATGGGCGTACCTTTGTTGAAGGTTGTGCATCAGGGCTGGCAACTCGGCACGTAAAAATCTACTGCCAATCATTAGCGGATCGGAGTTCCGCTGTGGCGACCACTAACCGGGAAAAAGCCAAAAGACACAACAACAACCACGATACTATTTTCATTTTTAGGGCATAAATATACAAAGACAGATTTTAAGCACAAAATCTTGAATAAAGCAAACTGACAGTTTTACAATTAGTAAATGTAAAACAAAAAAAAAAAAAAGAGAACTATGATGAATATGTTCTAAAACAGAATGCTAAAGTAAAGATCTGATGTTGTCTTTTACATCTAGCTTCAACCTGTGGGTCATCGGATCCAAGCCATTCCAAAACACCTAACTGTGAAGCTCCACCTTCTCTACCCATAATACCTCACTTCCTTGTTTGCCACCTCCTGGAACTGTAACACAGTTGTAAGTTCCATCACTGAAACACCTGTATCCTTTGAATTGTGTGTGTTCTGTGTTTTTTTTTTTTTTTTTTTTTTTTTTTTGCATTTTACTGACTATATTTTCCTCCTCTGCACTTTGTAGGCTGTTTTAGGTGTTTTAGTTTTGTTAGTGCTTCAAGGATTTTTTAAGTGGCAGTGTTTCTAGCTTGTGGTGTTGTTACCCTCTCTGTCTCTATATCTGTTAAAAGAGTTCCTTTGCAGTGTTTTTTTTTTCTTGAAAGTAGTAGTAGTAGTAGATTGGGTAGATAGGTGCTAGGTGTTAGTTGCTTGGTGTGTGCCTTTTTCTTTTTTACTATCTTCAGACAGTTGGTGTGTTTATCTCTTCATCATGGATAAGGAGAAGGGGTTTAAAAGATGTATGGCATGCAGCCACAAATTGTCATCACAGGATGTGCAGGATTGGTGAGTTTATTGCCTCACTGCCTCACATTTGAATGTCAAGTGCTCCATCTGTGCTGGGTTTGGTACCCTGGCTATGAATAAGCAATGGACTAAGATGTTGTTGAATGGTTTGTTGACTTCTGTTGATTCTGTGGCTTCCACTTCTTATTCATTAAATAAATCTGACAAGGAGAGGGGTCAGATTAAGGAGAGTTCCAAGGACCTCAAAGTTCAAGACTAGGATAAAGAGGACCACAAATGAGTGTCTCCATCTTATTCTGATCAGCTGGGTCCAAAGATTCACTGACCTTCAGCTCCTATGGCTGATTTGGCTCCAGACTTCATTACATCTTCTCAGAGCCAATCTCTCATGGTAGCAACTTTGGGGAAATCCATCTTTCCAGCACTGACTGTTCCATTACTTCTTGGTTAAGAGGTATAGTTTGGGTAGAATCCAGTACCCTTTTTCTCCTGTTACTCCAAGGGAGTTGTTGCTTGAATCCTCTCCTTCTCAGTCTTGGATATTGGCCTCTTTTGCTTGGCTCTGATCTGCAGAATCAATTACTGTCTGAAAGGCTTTCAAGCCCTTATCAGTGGCCTTATCAGCTTGGCCTTTCTGCTTGGTCAGGAGGCTTAGACCTTCAGATTTGGAGCAACTGATGCAGTCTTTCCTTTCTTGAAGGATTAAGTGGTTGTCAGTTAACATGAGACAATTGCTACATTATCTCAAGATGCCCATATCTACTAAGCTGGCTAGACAGAAGTTATGAAATTGCATGTCCATGCTGTCCAGTCCTTTGATTTGTGAGCAACAAGTGGGTGGTATACTGGGGTTAGAAGTCTATTGAGGGCACTTTGTTGGTGCAGACTAGGGTGTTTTTACTGGGGCAGATTATGCTAAACAGTACTAAATTCTACCAACTTTAATGTTTGTACAGTACTGAATTCTACTAAATATATACGTATTGCCACTCAATTCCCAACTAGCTGCACTACGCTTGTCAGCACACAAGGTATTCGTGCTACTTTGCTGCTTTACAGGTTACAGTTTCATGGGCTCTTCTACAGGGACAATTTGCTTTAAAGGTGTTTGCTACTGTACAGGACATTGCTAATCCACTCAAACTTGCAAAATTTATTGTCAGACATTAAAACAGAAACCTAAACAATGAGATTTCTGGTAAAAAATGACAACATTATAAGTCTTTTTATGTCCCATTTCATTTAGACCAGGCAAATACCTCCTGCCCCAAGATGAATAAACCCGGTCATCCTAATGTAAAAACACAATAGAAGAGACCCACAAATGCAATGCTAACACAAAACAATGAAGCAGCCAGCTGGAAATCTTTTACCAAACACAGTCTTACAGCAATAACATTGAGAGGAAGAACAAATTTTACACAAAATTCAGTGAAATGTGCACATAAAAGCAAAGAACAGTAGTGAGATCCTCTAAAAATAACTTACATATGATTTAGCAACCAAAGGAACTTAACATTGCCTGGATGGCACTGGATACAAATAAAACACTTCTGGAATGCAGGCCAGGACTCCACGCTTTGCTGAGCTCCAGGAAAATAAGCAGGAGAAAATATGTAGCAAAGGAGGTTTACTCAATATCAGTACTGGTACCATGGATCTACCTATGGAAAACAATTGGCGGAAACAGTATGCAAATAGGTTATACAACAGGCAATAGCAAAGAAGGGAGGGACTTTGGAAATCATATTATCATAAGGGGTGGAGGGCAAAGACATGGCCTTATAAAACAGTAGCAAAAAGGTGACAGGGTTGGGAAAATTTTCAAGGAACAAGCAGGCTAGCTAGAGAGGCATCAAATCAAATAAAGGCAATACCAGAGCTCTTTCAGAAAGTTTACCATAATGTGTTAGTGGGGGATGGGGCACATACAGAATGCAAGCAGGTAAATAAGCAGAATGTAAAAGCATAGAAGCACAAACTGGAGTAGAGACAATTCTCTCACTATTGGACTTCTTCTACAGTTTAAGGTGCCAGAATATGCAGAAATGTACCAGTAACACTTTTTATGGAAACAGTGCAGTAATAAATGACAAAGGTATAAATCTGGTAGTGGTTGTAGTATACAGTTCTGCTACAACTGTGAGTTAAACTACCAGGCTATGGACCAGTAGGGTTTAAAATACAAATGTATAGCTTTTACAAGTAATTATATGCATAGGAATAGAAGTGCAGAACAATGCAAGAACATAGTCTTCCCACAACTGCTAATTAAATTACAAACTAAGATCCCAGAACAAACTAAAAAATGCAATCAGACTGAACAGAGCAGAAAAGTATAAAGTTGTATCACCTTACAGGTCACGAAGTGTGACTTAAATATTTAAGCAGAATTTAAATAATTAATTTATTTTTACTTTTTGATGAAAAGCTAGTTACTCACAGTTCCACACCTGTCCAAGTAGTGTGCTTTGTCTGGGTGTACCTTTCCACAGTAGTGTGACATGTCTAGGTGTGCGTATCCATAGTAGTGTGGCATATCTAGGTGCAACTATTCACAGTTATTTGCCATGTCAAGGTGTACCTATCCACAGTAGTGTGACATATGTAGGTGCACCTAGCCATGGTAGGAAGTGCTTGTCCACAGTAGTGTGAAATGGCTAATTGTACCTATCCATAGTAGTATACGATATACAGGTGCACATAATCACAGTAGTGCGGCACACTTAGGTTTACATAACCACAGTAGTGAGCCATGTTTAGGTGTGCCTGTTTACAGTAATTTTCCATATCTAGGTATGCCTATCCATAATAGTGTGCCATGTCTAGGTGTATCTTTCCGCAGTAGTGTGTCATGCTTAGGTTTACTTACCTAAAGTAGTTTGCCATGTGGAGGTATAGGTATCCACAGCAGTGTGCCATGTCTAGATGTACATATCCACAGTAGTGTGCCATGTCCGGGTGTGCCTATCCACAGTAGTAGGCAATTTCTAGAAGTTCTTATACACATTAGTGTGTCATGTCTAGGAATGCCTATCCACATTAATTTGCCATGTCTAGCTGTACCAAACCACACTAGGGTGACATGCCTAACAGTCTCTATCCACAGTAGTGTGCCATGTCTTGGTGTTCCTATCAACATTATGCCATGTCTAGGTGTACCTATCCATGGTAGTGTGCCATGTCTATGTGTACCTATCCATGGTAGTGTGCCATGTCTAGGTGTACCTATCCATGGTAGTGTGCCATGTCTAGGTGTACCTATCCATGGCAGTGTGCCATGTCTAGTTGTACCTATCCATGGTAGTGTGCCATGTCTAGTTGTAGCTATCTATGGTAGTGTGCCATGTCTAGTTGTACCTATCTATGGTAGTGTGCCATGTCTAGGTGTACATATCCACATTAGTGTGTCATATCTAGGTTAACCTATCCACAATAGGATGCCAGGACTAGGTATACCTATCCACATTAGTGTGTCATATCTAGGTTAACCTATCCAAAACAAGGTGCCAGGACTAGGTGGACCTATCCACAATAGTGTGCATGTCTAGGTGTGCTTATTAACAGTAATGTGCCATACCTAGGTGTGCCTATTTACAGTGGTGTGCAATGTCTAGGTGTAGGTATCCACAGCTGTGTGCCATATCTAGGTGTTCATATCCACAGTAGCGTGCCATGTCTAGGTGTACCTACCCATGGTAGTGTGTCATGTCTAGGTGTACCTATCCATGGTGGTGTGCCATGTCTAGCTGTACCTATCCACAATAGGGTGCCAGGATGAGGTGGACCTATCTGCAATAGTGTGCCATGTCTAGATGTGCCTATCAATAGTAGTGTGCCTTGTCTAGGTGTACCTATTCACAGATGTGTAGGTGTTGTAGGTATCCACAGCTGTGTGCAATGTCAAGATGTACCACTCCAAAGTAGTGCGACATGTCTAGGTGTGCCTAGCCATGGTAAGGTTTCATGTCTGCCAGTGCCTGTTCCCAGTAGTGTGACATATCTAAGTGCACCTGTCCATAGTGGTGTGTAATATGTAGGTGAGCATATTCACAGTAGTGTGCCATGCCAAGGTTTACATATCCACAGCAGTGAGCCACATTTAGATGTATCCATCCATAGTAATGTTCTGTACTCATGTGCCAATCCATAATAGTGTTTCATGTGTAGGAGTACCTATCCAAAGTAGTCTGGAATGTCTAGGTGTTCCTATTTGCATTACTGTGCTATGTCTAGGTGCACCTATCCATAGTAGTATGCCATGTCTAGGTGTGCCTATCTGTAGTAGTGTGCCATGCCCATGTATGTCAATCCACATTTGTGTGCCATTTCTAGATGCACATATCCACAGTGTGCCATGTCTAAGTGCTCCTATTCATTGCAGTGTACCATGTCTAGGTGTGCCTCTCCACAGCAGTGTGCCATGTCTATGTGTAGGTATCCACAGTAGTGTACCATGTCTACATGTAGGCATCCACAGTAGTGTTCCATGTCTACGTAAATGTATCCACAGTAGTGTGCCATATCTAGCTGTATGTTTTCACTGTAGTGTGCCACGTCTGGGGTACATATCCACAGTAGTGTGACATGTCTTGGGGTACATATCCACAGTAATGTGACATGTCTAGGTCCATGGAAGTGTGACATGTCTGGACACAGCTATTCATAGCAGTGTATCATCTCTACATGTAGATACATGCCGTAGTCATACTTATTTTTATCTGCTCTCTGACAATCAGCCTATGAAAATTACCAGTCATTTGAAACTAGGAGATGGAAACATGCCATCTCAACCTATGTGCTGTAAGGTATTGTATACTAGATCAGAAACATCCAAGTCATTACTGATGGTGGCCATTGTTTTCAGTGTTATGTCTGTTGTGTGTTTTTTTATGCCTCTGTTGGTGGCTGTGTGTCACAGTGTTTGAAGGACTGGATGTGTGGCTGTGGTAAATTTGCTGTCAATCTGTAATTTCTCAACTGAAGTGCAGTTTGACTACACTGCATTTCGCAGTGGAATACAACAAATGTGGGCAGGGACAGACTCCCATTACTGTGGTAGCTGCTCTTTCTTCATAATTGTGGAACCATATGATAGTATACTTAAATAAGGAAGAAAACCCCAATGTGGGAGTTTAGGTGCTTGCTCCCTAAATAATATTTACTTTGTGTTTTGTGCACATCAATACTAGTGGAAAAGTGATGTGACTAGATGCATTCCACACTGTTTTGACATTATACAATTAGTACTGCATGTGTGACAGAGGGCTCAAATGTTAGCATACAATTGGCTAACATAACCTTCAAACATTATGTCCCCAGGTGTACTCCTTCACATACTATCCATTTTTAAGTCCTAAGAGTGGAAGGTTATGTCTTCACGTTTCCAAATGTAAATACTTGTACATCTAGTACACAGTGTTAGTGGTGCAAGAGGAAAACACTCACCTTTGGTACAGAAGGCTGTGGGTTCTATTCCCACACCAGGCAGATTGATTGCTAACACTGCTGTGCAGTATAAGCAGACTACTGCAATCCCTAGTTTATATTCTTCAGATGAGACATGAATCCAAGGCCCCATCTGCTTGAGTTGGTGGTAGTCGAGGTGGATGTAAAAGCACACAGAGCACCTATTGAAAAGAGTAGGGGTCCTTTATTTATATAAAAAAATCTTATTTATAACATATTTACAAATGTACAAATATATATATATATATATATAAATATATATATATATATATATATATATATATATAAATAAATATATATATATTTATATATATGCACATATTCATAATTTTATTTACAATCATACTAAAATTTCCTCCCTATTAGACCCTCACTTCATTTTCTATAATCACCATCTGATTTTACTTAACATCTGGTCCCAAAATCCATTTACCCTTAACATAACTTCATTTATTTGTTTATTCCATATAGCCCATATAACATAAAATAACTTTTTACTGTTCTAACATATTACTTACTTCTATTCTTATAATATCCATGTTTATTTTATCTACTTCTTTTATATCTTTGAAAAAATCTTTACATATTTCCCCATAAATTTGTTACTCTCTAGTATTTCAAAAACACGTCTATAGTTTCTTCTTGACAATGTAAACCTGTTCTATTACATTTCATTTTATATTGCATATATTCTTTTATTAGTAATTTATCTATTACCAGTCTCCATGAAAAATCTTGACATTCTACTTTCTGATTACACCATTTGCTTCTTATTTTTATAGCTTTAATTTTTTTCATCTGTTAGATTTTCCGGTGGTTTTACATAGTAATGTTTTATCATTACATTCTTATACTGTACCTTTCTATTTTTGTATCATCAATTATTTTCCACAAAAAATATATTTTCTTTGGTAACACTTTATTTTTTCATTTATACATTTTTTTTTCTCTTTTACTCTTTTTTACCATTCCCCAAAATTTATCATACTTATATTTAACTACTATTCTCTGATTTTTTTTGATTTATCTACTTTAACACTTTCTACAAATTTAATGAAGTAGCATATACCATTGGGTTAATTAACCCTAAACCTCTTTCCTCTTTATTTACATACAAAAGTCCTCTTTCTACTGGATTTAATCTAGAATCCCATATAAATGAAAACATTATCTGCAATAATTAATTTTCAAATACTGTTGGCAACATAACTACACTAGCCAAGTATGATATTTTCCCAACAGTACTGAATTTATCAAATAAGCCATTTTTTTCTGAATGATAACTTGTATGTTCTCTACAAAAGACAGGTTTGTTTTATTTCTTCTTTTGCTTTTACCTGTTGAATTCTACTTACATCGTTACTCCCAAATGTTATACCTAACACAGAAATTTTATTCAAAAATATACACACCCTATCTTTTCTAAATCACCTAAACCTTTATTTTTTTCTATTTAAAGCCATCCCTATCACCTGCAGACACCCATTTGTGCAATTACTTCTTTTATCCAAATTTTGTTTTTACAACTATTATAATATCATTTGCATATGTTAACAGAAATGGAATTCTTCACTCTTCACCCTGCCTCCTCCATTTTGTAATTTTTTTCACATACTATCATAATCATAACTAATGTAAAGAGTATACAGCTCATTTGGACACCCCTGTCTTATACCACTATTCGTATGCATCTCTTAGAGCCTTAACCAGCCATTTACAAGTACTTCTACTTTATTGCTACTATACAGTGACATACATACATTCCTAACTTTCTCGCATATATTATATTCTTTCATTACTACCCATAAGATTTCATGTCCAGTTGTATCACATGCCTTATTAAGGTCTATCATGAGTTTTGCTTCTTCATTTCTATTCATAATATCATCCACAGTTTCTCTATCATTAATAATTATTGACAACTCTTTCCCTGTATACTATACATACTATCTTCCACAATATTTTCCATTTTAGTTTCAAATCTCTTTTGTATTATTTTCATAAATATCTTATAATTATTATTATTCAATACAATTGGTCTTCAGTTTTTTAATTGTTTTCTATCTTCCTTCTTCCATATGAATTTAAGTATTCCACTACATAACTCCTTATACATAAAACCTTCACTTAATGATTCATTCAAAATCTTTAAAAATATTTTTGCCAGTCCCTTAAACTTTTCTACATTCCATATGCTGCTCCATGTGGCTCTGCAGCTGGATCATTATTTACTTGTCCTGATATTTTATATGGATTATTTAAAGGAATCTCCTTTTCCAGCTATTTATTGACTTTTTCTGTTAACTTTTTTATTTTCCATGGTTTTTTCACTGCTTTCTTTTTTTCTTTAAACATTTCTTGCACATTTTGTACTATACTTTTCATATTCCTTTCCTGGGGTCCTTCTAATTTCTCTCATCACACACTATCATCTTCCTTTACTAATCTGCTTAAGTAACTCAATACTTCTTCTCTTCTTCCTTGCAAAAATATCTTTGCTTGTATGTCAACTCCTGTATTTTTCTTGATTTATTTCATGTAATTATTTTTCTTTGTCAAACTTTCTACCATTATGTTCTAAATCTTCCGATGCATCATTACATATTCTTTTATATTTTTCTTTCTCTACTTTTCACATATCATATTGCCACTGTAAAAACATCCTTATATATTTCCATAAATATCATCCATCATTCAGTATAATTTTTATAAACTTTTCTCATAATAACAGAATCTTTCCATAGCTGTATTTCTAATCTCTTATCTTGTTCCGTCCATGCTTGATCGTTTATCATTTTATTTGCCTATTTTTATATATTCCTTTTATCTAATGCCATATTGCAAGATGATCATAAAATCCCATTTCAACTACCTCCCTTTCCCCTATAACTAAAACTTCTGATACTATGAAATAATGCATACCCTTTCTGTAAGTCCATGAATTTTTGTCCCAAAGCTTTAACTTATCACATCTTATAACTTCTAACACTTTTCTTGCATCATTTCCTTTGTTTTTACACTTGCATCTTATATCACAGTTAAAGTCTCCTGTTATTATAATATTCATAGTCTAAAATCTGATGAACTAGGCGTTCTCTTTCTTTACAATTAATATAAGCATATATTATTATAATTCCATAAACATATGGCCAGATTCAATAAAGCCTACACTAAGTGCACACAAAGTGGACATGATATATATTCAGTAAAATTCTTATCACATTTTTTCTGCTTTCTAGTCACTGAAAGACTTTCTGGTAACCTTTATGAATCCCTGTCACTATTTAAAGCTACAAGAATATCAGTAGGAAAACTAAAATTAGGAGGAAGAAAGTGTGCATTATGCCTGTGTTCACTCAGAACAGTGTACACAGTGTAGGCTTTATTGAATCTGGTCCTTATTCTTTCCATTTTAAATATAAAATGGCTAATCTTCCCATGTTTGCTAAAGTTAAATCTAATATCTTTACTGTATTTTACAGAATACAGCTATTCCAGAACATTTATCATTTCCCGAATTCCATCTTTCCTCCCCATAGTTTCTCTGTTTGTAATCTTTCTTCATTTGTTAAAAATCTTCTGTCTTCTAATATAATTACATCTACATCACATGTATTACATGTTCCAAAATCCCTGTTCTTCTTTCCATATCCTTAACACTATTCACATTTACAGAAGGCACTCTAAATTTTTCATTTTCCCCTTTCCTTAGATTCATGGTTTTATAACTTCATAGCTAAATTGCTAAGCTAAAGTTCTTAATAGGCCATTCCAAGCCCACCCAATTTCTTTCCCAAAGTTGAGACTCACACCTTTACCTTGTGTCTGTGAGTAAAATACCTTGACCATTATATGCCAGTCACCAGCCATTAGTTGTACATATTTTCATCCATTTCCTTTCTTTGTTCTTTTGTACTTATAACTTTACATTTTCTTTTATCCTTTCATCAATAGATTTTTTCTTTTACTATCTTCAGCACTTATTTCAGAACATTTGGTGTATCCTTTAAATTTTTCCTAATTTTGTTTTATCTCTACTACTTCTAAAATGTCTTCTCTTTCTTCCTTTTCTTTCTTTTTCCCTTTTCTTTATTTGTATTTTTTCAGTCCATCCATAAGAGTCTAATTTTGTTACATTGCAATTCACATTTTTGCATCATGCCCCATTTTCCCACAAATATAACATTTTCTTTGTTCACAGTTACTTATCAAATGTCCTTTTCCACATACAAAAAAACATGTTTCTGTTTGTCCTATATATTTTATGACACCCCTTTTCCCCTCCACATTTTTCATGATTGGTATATGTATAATTCTTTCTCTTTCTGTTTTTAACACAATATTGCAGTGCCAGCCACCAGACCATAAACCCCTTTTGTCATAAAATTTTACAATGTCCAATACTTCTTTACATAAAATGTTCAAACGTCCTTTCAAAGCTTCCCTTTCCACCTCTTTTCAAAATTGTACATGCATTTTCTTTTTTGTTTCCTTGTTAAATGCTTTTATCACATGAAGATTCCATGGGTTACACTCTTTATTTCATATTCTCCAAGGAACTTTTCGATTGAGAAAACATCAACTATGTCATAAAAAGTCTCTTTGTTAAGTTTTGCTAATAAGAATAAATGTTTTTACCTTATGTACTTTTACATCCAAATGAGCTATGAAACTGTCCCACACTTCATAACTATTTCTTTCTCTTCTTTACTTTGAGTCCTTACCACTTACTTCCATTTTTCATTTTTTCTGCCTTCTTTATTGCTACTCCAGTTTTGCCTTTTTACTTTCTCTGCACGTGTTTTCATTTTTGACTCACCACTGTTCTTCAGGATCATCTCTGCATCCTCCTTTTGTATTTTCTCCATAATGTCCCCCCCAGGAAATGTCTCCTTCATTTTCTGGCTCACTCTGCACCATCATTTTTTAAGTAAATCATCTCACAACCCTCCTGACTGGAGGGTTATAATTATACAGCCATCATTTGCTGACTCATCTCCAAACAGATTTCTTTGAAATGTCTCTTCAGAATCCTGCACACATTCTCTTGTCTTGATATTTGCTTTATCCTCCATTTCCTCTAGTAATATAAATACCACCGTGGGTCTCCCCTGAAAAGAGGCCACTAGCTTAGTAGGACTAACTCAATCAACAAAGGATAAATAAAATAAAAAAATCCTAATGCTTGCTGCCTGCATAATTACAAAGTAGAACCTAAACTAAAGCAGGAAGGTTTTCACATTCATTGTAAACCACAGTTCATTGACTCTGTTCTGCCTAACAGGTAGAATGACAACAATGTCTCTTATTAACTTACTATCTGCACTTCTCAAGGACACTACTAAAATTCACACTTGTTCTGCAGTTGTGTTACTGAGTTTAAATAGCATTTGACTTTTGAGCCTTGTTGGTATTGTATTATTGTTCACTTTAGCTTGCTTTGCTGACTGTGGTGTATTAGTATGGGATATTGTGCCTTGTGTCAGTGCTATTACTCTCTACTGGCATTATTTAGGGCAATATGGTAGTGTTACCCGTACTCATATTAGCTATATAAAAACAAATATACTTATCTCACTTACTAATTTGCCCTTTTTGCACACTGGTACTGTTGCAGTTCTGCTTGTTCTTATTAATGCAGTGTTGCAGTATTTAAAGCTCCTGCTCTACAGTACCACAGTAGAGGATACAAGGTGTTCTGCTTGTTCTTATTACTGCAGTATTGCAGTGTTTAAAGCTCCTGCTCTACAGTACCACAGTAGAGGATGCAAGGTGTTCTGCTTGTTCTTATTACTGCAGTATTGCAGTATTTAAAGCTCCTGCTCTACAGTACCACAGTAGAGGATACAAGGTGTTCTGCTTGTTCTTATTACTGCGGTATTGCAGTGTTTAAAGCTCCTGCTCTACAGTACCACAGTAGCGGATACAAGGTGTTCTGCTTGTTCTTATTACTGCAGTGTTGCAGTATTTAAAGCTCCTGCTCTACAGTACCACAGTAGAGGATACAAGGTGTTCTGCTTGTTCTTATTACTGCGGTATTGCAGTATTTAAAGCTCCTGCTCTACAGTACCACAGTAGAGGATACAAGGTGTTCTGCTTGTTCTTATTACTGTGGTATTGCAGTATTTAAAGCTCCTGCTCTACAGTACCACAGTAGAGGATACAAGGTGTTCTGCTTGTTCTTATTACTGCAGTGTTGCAGTATTTAAAGCTCCTGCTCTACAGTACCACAGTAGAGGATACAAGGTGTTCTGCTTGTTCTTATTACTGCAGTGTTGCAGTATTTAAAGCTCCTGCTCTACAGTACCACAGTAGAGGATACAAGGTGTTCTGCTTGTTCTTATTACTGAAGTATTGCAGTATTTAAAGCTCCTGCTCTACAGTACCACAGTAGAGGATACAAGGTGTTCTGCTTGTTCTTATTACTGCGGTGTTGCAGTATTTAAAGCTCCTGCTCCACAGTAACACAGTAGAGGATACAAGGTGTTCTGCTTGTTCTTATTACTGCAGTGTTGCAGTATTTAAAGCTCCTGCTCTACAGTACCACAGTAGAGGATACAAGGTGTTCTGTTTGTTCTTATTACTGCGGTGTTGCAGTATTTAAAGCTCCTGCTCTACAGTACCACAGTAGAGGATACAAGGTGTTCTGCTTGTTCTTATTACTGTGGTATTGCAGTATTTAAAGCTCCTGCTCCACAGTACCACAGTAGAGGATACAAGGTGTTCTGCTTGTTCTTATTACTGCGGTATTGCAGTATTTAAAGCTCCTGCTCTACAGTACCACAGTAGAGGATACAAAGTGTTCTGCTTGTTCTTATTACTGTGGTATGGCAGTATTTAAAGCTCCTGCTCTACAGTACCACAGTAGAGGATACAAGGTGTTCTGCTTGTTCTTATTACTGCAATGTTGCAGTACTTAAAGCTCCTGCTCTACAGTACCACAGTAGAGGATACAAGGTGTTCTGCTTGTCCTTATTACTGCAGTATTGCAGTATTTAAAGCTCCTGCTCTACAGTACCACAGTAGAGGATACAAGGTGTTCTGCTTGTTCTTATTACTGCGGTATTGCAGTATTTAAAGCTCCTGCTCTACAGTACCACAGTAGAGGATACAAGGTGTTCTGCTTGTTCTTATTACTGCAGTGTTGCAGTATTTAAAGCTCCTGCTCTACAGTACCACAGTAGAGGATACAAGGTGTTCTGCTTGTTCTAATTACTGCGGTATTGCAGTATTTAAAGCTCCTGCTCTACAGTACCACAGTAGAGGATACAAGGTGTTTTGCTTGTTCTTATTACTGCGGTATTGCAGTATTTAAAGCTCCTGCTCTACAGTACCACAGTAGAGGATACAAGGTGTTCTGCTTGTTCTTATTACTGTGGTATTGCAGTATTTAAAGCTCCTGCTCTACAGTACCACAGTAGAGGATACAAGGTGTTCTGCTTGTTCTTATTACTGCGGTATTGCAGTATTTAAAGCTCCTGCTCTACAGTACCACAGTAGAGGATACAAGGTGTTCTACTTGTTCTTATTACTGCAGTGTTGCAGTATTTAAAGCTCCTGCTCTACAGTACCACAGTAGAGGATACAAGGTGTTCTGCTTGTTCTTATTACTGCAGTGTTTAAAGCTCCTGCTCTACAGTACCACAGTAGAGGATACAAGGTGTTCTGCTTGTTCTTATTACTGCGGTATTGCAGTATTTAAAGCTCCTGCTCTACAGTACCACAGTAGAGGATACAAGGTGTTCTGCTTGTTCTTATTACTGCGGTATTGCAGTATTTAAAGCTCCTGCTCTACAGTACCACAGTAGAGGATACAAGGTGTTTTGCTTGTTCTAATTACTGCAGTGTTGCAGTATTTAAAGCTCCTGCTCTACAGTACCACAGTAGAGGATACAAGGTGTTCTGCTTGTTCTTATTACTGCGGTATTGCAGTATTTAAAGCTCCTGCTCTACAGAACCACAGTAGAGGATACAAGGTGTTCTGCTTGTTCTTATTACTGGGGTATTGCAGTATTTAAAGCTCCTGCTCTACAGTACCACAGCAGAGGATACAAGGTGTTCTGCTTGTTCTTATTACTGCAGTGTTGCAGTATTTAAAGCTCCTGCTCTATGGTACCACAGTAGAGGATACAAGGTGTTCTGCTTGTTCTTATTACTGCGGTATTGCAGTATTTAAAGCTCCTGCTCTACAGTACCACAGTAGAGGATACAAGGTGTTCTGCTTGTTCTTATTACTGCGGTATTGCAGTATTTAAAGCTCCTGCTCTACAGTACCACAGTAGAGGATACAAGGTGTTCTGCTTGTTCTTATTACTGCGGTATTGCAGTATTTAAAGCTCCTGCTCTACAGTACCACAGTAGAGGATACAAGGTGTTCTACTTGTTCTTATTACTGCAGTGTTGCAGTATTTAAAGCTCCTGCTCTACAGTACCACAGTAGAGGATACAAGGTGTTCTGCTTGTTCTTATTACTGCAGTGTTTAAAGCTCCTGCTCTACAGTACCACAGTAGAGGATACAAGGTGTTCTGCTTGTTCTTATTACTGCGGTATTGCAGTATTTAAAGCTCCTGCTCTACAGTACCACAGTAGAGGATACAAGGTGTTCTGCTTGTTCTTATTACTGCGGTATTGCAGTATTTAAAGCTCCTGCTCTACAGTACCACAGTAGAGGATACAAGGGTTTCTGCTTGTTCTTATTACTGCAGTGTTGCAGTATTTAAAGCTCCTGCTCTACAGTACCACAGTAGAGGATACAAGGTGTTCTGCTTGTTCTTATTACTGTGGTATTACAGTATTTAAAGCTCCTGCTCTACAGTACCACAGTAGAGGATACAAGGTGTTCTGCTTGTTCTTATTACTGCGGTATTGCAGTATTTAAAGCTCCTGCTCTACAGTACCACAGTAGAGGATACAAGGTGTTCTGCTTGTTCTTATTACTGCGGTGTTGCAGTATTTAAAGCTCCTGCTCTACAGTACCACAGTAGAGGATCCAAGGTGTTCTGCTTGTTCTTATTACTGCGGTATTGCAGTATTTAAAGCTCCTACTCTACAGTACCACAGTAGAGAATACAAGGTGTTCTGCTTGTTCTTATTACTGCGGTATTGCAGTATTTAAAGCTCCTGCTCTACAGTACCACAGCAGAGGATACAAGGTGTTCTGCTTGTTCTTATTACTGCGGTATTGCAGTATTTAAAGCGCCTGCTCTACAGTACCACAGTAGAGGATACAAGGGTTTCTGCTTGTTCTTATTACTGCAGTGTTGCAGTATTTAAAGCTCCTGCTCTACAGTACCACAGTAGAGGATACAAGGTGTTCTGCTTGTTCTTATTACTGTGGTATTACAGTATTTAAAGCTCCTGCTCTACAGTACCACAGTAGAGGATACAAGGTGTTCTGCTTGTTCTTATTACTGCGGTATTGCAGTATTTAAAGCTCCTGCTCTACAGTACCACAGTAGAGGATACAAGGTGTTCTGCTTGTTCTTATTACTGCGGTGTTGCAGTATTTAAAGCTCCTGCTCTACAGTACCACAGTAGAGGATCCAAGGTGTTCTGCTTGTTCTTATTACTGCGGTATTGCAGTATTTAAAGCTCCTACTCTACAGTACCACAGTAGAGAATACAAGGTGTTCTGCTTGTTCTTATTACTGCGGTATTGCAGTATTTAAAGCTCCTGCTCTACAGTACCACAGCAGAGGATACAAGGTGTTCTGCTTGTTCTTATTACTGCGGTATTGCAGTATTTAAAGCGCCTGCTCTACAGTACCACAGTAGAGGATACAAGGTGTTCTGCTTGTTCTTATTACTGTGGTATTACAGTATTTAAAGCTCCTGCTCTACAGTACCACAGTAGAGGATACAAGGTGTTCTGCTTGTTCTTATTACTGCGGTATTGCAGTATTTAAAGCGCCTGCTCTACAGTACCACAGTAGAGGATACAAGGTGTTCTGCTTGTTCTTATTACTGCAGTGTTGCAGTATTTAAAGCTCCTGCTCTACAGTACCACAGTAGAGGATACAAGGTGTTCTGCTTGTTCTTATTACTGCAGTGTTGCAGTGTTTAAAGCTCCTGCTCTACAGTACCACAGTAGAGGATACAAGGTGTTCTGCTTGTTCTTATTACTGCGGTGTTGCAGTATTTAAAGCTCCTGCTCTACAGTACCACAGTAGAGGATACAAGGTGTTCTGCTTGTTCTTATTACTGCAGTGTTGCAGTATTTAAAGCTCCTGCTCTACAGTACCACAGTAGAGGATACAAGGTGTTCTGCTTGTTTTTATTACTGCGGTGTTGCAGTACTTAAAGCTCCTGCTCTACGGTACCACAGTAGAGGATACAAGGTGTTCTGCTTGTTCTTATTACTGCGGTGTTGCAGTATTTAAAGCTCCTGCTCAACAGTACCACAGTAGAGGATACAAGGTGTTCTGCTTGTTCTTATTACTGCGGTGTTGCAGTATTTAAAGCTCCTGCTCTACAGTACCACAGTAGAGGATACAAGTTGTTCTGCTTGTTCTTATTACTGCAGTGTTGTAGTATTTAAAGCTCCTGCTCTACAGTACCACAGTAAGGATACAAGTTGTTCTGCTTGTTCTTATTACTGCGGTGTTTCAGTATTTAAAGCTCCTGCTCTACAGTACCACAGTAGAGGATACAAGGTGTTCTGCTTGTTCTTATTACTGTGGTATTACAATATTTAAAGCTCCTGCTCTACAGTACCACAGTAAAGGATACAAGGTGTTCTGCTTGTTCTTATTACTGCGGTATTGCAGTATTTAAAGCTCCTGCTCTACAGTACCACAGTAGAGGATACAAGGTGTTCTGCTTGTTCTTATTACTGCGGTGTTGCAGTATTTAAAGCTCCTGCTCTACAGTACCTCAGTAGAGGATACAAGGTGTTCTGCTTGTTCTTATTACTGCGGTATTGCAGTATTTAAAGCTCCTGCTCTACAGTACCACAGTAGAGGATACAAGGTGTTCTGCTTGTTCTTATTACTGCGGTATTGCAGTATTTAAAGCTCCTGCTCTACAGTATCACAGTAGAGGATACAAGGCGTTCTGCTTGTTCTTATTACTGCAGTGTTGCAGTATTTAAAGCTCCTGCTCTACAGTACCACAGTAGAGGCTACAAGGTGTTCTGCTTCTTCTTATTACTGCAGTGTTGCAGTGTTTAAAGCTCCTGCTCTACAGTACCACAGTAGAGGATACAAGGTGTTCTGCTTGTTCTTATTACTGTGGTATTGCAGTATTTAAAGCTCCTGCTCTACAGTACCACAGTAGAGGATACAAGGTGTTCTGCTTGTTCTTATTACTGCGGTGTTGCAGTATTTAAAGCTCCTGCTCTACAGTAACACAGTAGAGGATGCAAGGTGTTCTGCTTGTTCTTATTACTGCAGTGTTGCAGTATTTAAAGCTCCTGCTCTACAATACCACAGTAGAGGATACAAGGTGTTCTGCTTGTTCTTATTACTGCGGTGTTGCAGTATTTAAAGCTCCTGCTCTACAGTACCACAGTAGAGGATACAAGGTGTTCTGCTTGTTCTTATTACTGTGGTGTTGCAGTATTTAAAGCTCCTGCTCTACGGTACCACAGTAGAGGATACAAGGTGTTTTGCTTGTTCTTATTACTGTGGTATTGCAGTATTTAAAGCTCCTGCTCCACAGTACCACAGTAGAGGATACAAGGTGTTCTGCTTGTTCTTATTACTGTGGTATTGCAGTATTTAAAGCTCCTGCTCTACAGTACCACAGTAGAGGATACAAGGTGTTCTGCTTGTTCTTATTACTGCGGTATTGCAGTATTTAAAGCTCCTGCTCTACAGTACCACAGTAGAGGATACAAGGTGTTCTGCTTGTTCTTATTACTGTGGTATTGCAGTATTTAAAGCTCCTGCTCTACAGTACCACAGTAGAGGATACAAGGTGTTCTGCTTGTTCTTATTACTGCAATGTTGCAGTATTTAAAGCTCCTGCTCTACAGTACCACAGTAGAGGATACAAGGTGTTCTGCTTGTTCTTATTACTGCGGTATTGCAGTATTTAAAGCTCCTGCTCTACAGTACCACAGTAGAGGATACAAGGTGTTCTGCTTGTTCTTATTACTGCAGTGTTGCAGTATTTGAAGCTCCTGCTCTACAGTACCACAGTAGAGGATACAAGGTGTTCTGCTTGTTCTTATCACTGCAGTGTTGCAGGGTTTAAAGCTCCTGCTCTACAGTACCACAGTAGAGGATACAAGGTGTTCTGCTTGTTCTTATTACTGCGGTATTGCAGTATTTAAAGCTCCTGCTCTACAGTACCACAGTAGAGGATACAAGGTGTTCTGCTTGTTCTTATTACTGCGGTATTGCAGTATTTAAAGCTCCTGCTCTACAGTACCACAGTAGAGGATACAAGGTGTTCTGCTTGTTCTAATTACTGCAGTGTTGCAGTATTTAAAGCTCCTGCTCTACAGTACCACAGTAGAGGATACAAGGTGTTCTGCTTGTTCTAATTACTGCGGTATTGCAGTATTTAAAGCTCCTGCTCTACAGTACCACAGTAGAGGATACAAGGTGTTCTGCTTGTTCTTATTACTGCGGTATTGCAGTATTTAAAGCTCCTGCTCTACAGTACCACAGTAGAGGATACAAGGTGTTCTGCTTGTTCTTATTACTGTGGTATTGCAGTATTTAAAGCTCCTGCTCTACAGTACCACAGTAGAGGATACAAGGTGTTCTGCTTGTTCTTATTACTGTGGTATTGCAGTATTTAAAGCTCCTGCTCTACAGTACCACAGTAGAGGATACAAGGTGTTCTGCTTGTTCTTATTACTGCGGTGTTGCAGTATTTAAAGCTCCTGCTCCACAGTAACACAGTAGAGGATACAAGGTGTTCTGCTTGTTCTTATTACTGCAGTGTTGCAGTATTTAAAGCTCCTGCTCTACAATACCACAGTAGAGGATACAAGGTGTTCTGCTTGTTCTTATTACTGCGGTGTTGCAGTATTTAAAGCTCCTGCTCTACAGTACCACAGTAGAGGATACAAGGTGTTCTGCTTGTTCTTATTACTGCGGTGTTGCAGTATTTAAAGCTCCTGCTCTACAGTACCACAGTAGAGGATACAAGGTGTTCTGCTTGTTCTTATTACTGCAGTGTTGCAGTATTTAAAGCTCCTGCTCTACAGTACCACAGTAAAGGATACAAGGTGTTCTGCTTGTTCTTATTACTGTGGTGTTGCAGTATTTAAAGCTCCTGCTCTATGGTACCACAGTAGAGGATACAAGGTGTTCTGCTTGTTCTTATTACTGCGGTATTGCAGTATTTAAAGCTCCTGCTCTACAGTACCACAGTGGAGGATACAAGGTGTTCTGCTTGTTCTTATTACTGCGGTATTGCAGTATTTAAAGCTCCTGCTCTACAGTACCACAGTAGAGGATACAAGGTGTTCTGCTTGTTCTTATTACTGCGGTATTGCAGTATTTAAAGCTCCTGCTCTACAGTACCACAGTAGAGGATACAAGGTGTTCTGCTTGTTCTTATTACTGCAGTGTTGCAGTACTTAAAGCTCCTGCTCTACAGTACCACAGTAGAGGATACAAGGTGTTCTGCTTGTTCTTATTACTGCGGTATTGCAGTATTTATAGCTCCTGCTCTACAGTACCACAGTAGTGGATACAAGGTTCTGCTTGTTCTTATTACTGCGGTATTGCAGTATTTAAAGCTCCTGCTCTACAGTACCACAGTAGAGGATACAAGGTGTTCTACTTGTTCTTATTACTGCAGTGTTGCAGTATTTAAATCTCCTGCTCTACAGTACCACAGTAGAGGATACAAGGTGTTCTGCTTGTTCTTATTACTGCAGTGTTTAAAGCTCCTGCTCTACAGTACCACAGTAGAGGATACAAGGTGTTCTGCTTGTTCTTATTACTGCGGTATTGCAGTATTTAAAGCTCCTGCTCTACAGTACCACAGTAGAGGATACAAGGTGTTCTGCTTATTCTTATTACTGCGGTATTGCAGTATTTAAAGCTCCTGCTCTACAGTACCACAGTAGAGGATACAAGGTGTTTTGCTTGTTCTAATTACTGCAGTGTTGCAGTATTTAAAGCTCCTGCTCTACAGTACCACAGTAGAGGATACAAGGTGTTCTGCTTGTTCTTATTACTGCGGTATTGCAGTATTTAAAGCTCCTGCTTTATAGTACCACAGTAGAGGATACAAGGTGTTCTGCTTGTTCTTATTACTGTGGTATTGCAGTATTTAAAGCTCCTGCTCTACAGTACCACAGTAGAGGATACAAGGTGTTCTGCTTGTTCTTATTACTGCGGTATTGCAGTATTTAAAGCTCCTGCTCTACGGTACCACAGTAGAGGATACAAGGTGTTCTGCTTGTTCTTATTACTGCAGTGTTGCAGTATTTAAAGCTCCTGCTCTATGGTACCACAGTTGAGGATACAAGGTGTTCTGCTTGTTCTTATTACTGCAGTGTTGCATATTTAAAGCTCCTGCTCTACAGTACCACAGTAGAGGATACAAGGTGTTTTGCTTGTTCTTATTACTGCGGTGTTGCAGTATTTAAAGCTCCTGCTCTACAGTACCACAGTAGAGGATACAAGGTGTTCTGCTTGTTCTTATTACTGCGGTGTTTCAGTATTTAAAGCTCCTGCTCTACAGTACCACAGTAGAGGATACAAGGTGTTCTGCTTGTTCTTATTACTGTGGTATTACAGTATTTAAAGCTCCTGCTCTACAGTACCACAGTAGAGGATACAAGGTGTTTTGCTTGTTCTTATTACTGCGGTATTGCAGTATTTAAAGCTCCTGCTCTACAGTACCACAGTAGAGGATACAAGGTGTTCTGCTTGTTCTTATTACTGCGGTGTTGCAGTATTTAAAGCTCCTGCTCTACAGTACCACAGTAGAGGATACAAGGTGTTCTGCTTGTTCTTATTACTGTGGTATTGCAGTATTTAAAGCTCCTACTCTACAGTACCACAGTAGAGAATACAAGTTGTTCTGCTTGTTCTTATTACTGTGGTATTGCAGTATTTAAAGCTCCTGCTCTACAGTACCACAGTAGAGGATACAAGGTGTTCTGCTTGTTCTTATTACTGCGGTATTGCAGTATTTAAAGCTCCTGCTCTACAGTACCACAGTAGAGGATACAAGGTGTTCTGCTTGTTCTTATTACTGCAGTGTTGCAGTATTTAAAGCTCCTGCTCTACAGTACCACAGTAGAGGATACAAGGTGTTCTGCTTGTTCTTATTACTGCAGTGTTGCAGTGTTTAAAGCTCCTGCTCTACAGTACCACAGTAGAGGATACAAGGTGTTCTGCTTGTTCTTATTACTGCGGTGTTGCAGTATTTAAAGCTCCTGCTCTACAGTACCACAGTAGAGGATACAAGGTGTTCTGCTTGTTCTTATTACTGCAGTGTTGCAGTATTTAAAGCTCCTGCTCTACAGTACCACAGTAGAGGATACAAGGTGTTCTGCTTGTTTTTATTACTGCAGTGTTGCAGTACTTAAAGCTCCTGCTCTACGGTACCACAGTAGAGGATACAAGGTGTTCTGCTTGTTCTTATTACTGCGGTGTTGCAGTATTTAAAGCTCCTGCTCTACAGTACCACAGTAGAGGATACAAGGTGTTCTGCTTGTTCTTATTACTGCGGTGTTGCAGTATTTAAAGCTCCTGCTCTACAGTACCACAGTAGAGGATACAAGTTGTTCTGCTTGTTCTTATTACTGCAGTGTTGTAGTATTTAAAGCTCCTGCTCTACAGTACCACAGTAGAGGATACAAGGTGTTCTGCTTGTTCTTATTACTGCGGTGTTTCAGTATTTAAAGCTCCTGCTCTACAGTACCACAGTAGAGGATACAAGGTGTTCTGCTTCTTCTTATTACTGCAGTGTTGCAGTGTTTAAAGCTCCTGCTCTACAATACCACAGTAGAGGATACAAGGTGTTCTGCTTGTTCTTATTACTGCGATGTTGCAGTATTTAAAGCTCCTGCTCTACAGTACCACAGTAGAGGATACAAGTTGTTCTGCTTGTTCTTATTACTGCAGTGTTGCAGTATTTAAAGCTCCTGCTCTACAGTACCACAGTAGAGGATACAAGGTGTTCTGCTTGTTCTTATTACTGCGGTGTTGCAGTATTTAAAGCTCCTGCTTTACAGTACCACAGTAGACGATACAAATTGTTCTGCTTGTTTTTATTACTGCAGTGTTGCAGTATTTAAAGCTCCTGCTCTACAGTACCACAGTAGAGGATACAAGGTGTTCTGCTTGTTCTTATTACTGTGGTATTGCAGTATTTAAAGCTGCTGCTCTACAGTACCACAGTAGAGGATACAAGGTTACCTTTGCGATTTACCTTTATTACTGGACTGGCTGCTATACCGTTACTGCACTTGAAGCTACTCATTTCCATTATCTGTAGCTATTACAGTTACTGTATCCAGATCCATTGACTTAGATTACCCATAGTGCATTGTTTTTACTGACTAGGTAGAGACTACATTAGCCTATTGGGTAAGACTATTTATTTGAATCTGTGACAGTTACCAAGTTTCTTACTGATCCTTTACAGTGTATCACATTTACATTTCCACTTGCACTTGTGACTACTATAGTCATTCTTTTATCCTTTAGCCATATCCTAGTTTACCACCTTTTGTCCAAGCCAAGTCAGTTATCCTCTTCTTAACCTATCTTACACCTTTTCATTTGTACTGGACAGTATGGTTCATAAGTGTTAATGACCACAAAGGCCTTTTTAAGCCTAGCCATGCATCCCAAATCTTTGACAAGTTCTGATACCCTTGATAAGTGTAAGCATGGGTCTGGAAGATGAACCATTTACAGGTTACCTGTTTGCATCAGACACATAGGTGCCAAACCAAATTAATTTCTGGTTTCCCATTCAATCGTCCAAGTTGCACTTGAATTAGCTAGGGAGGAACTCTGCTTCACATGGATGAGGAGCCTGTTCCATAGACAGGGTAGTCTCTGAGATACATACCTCTCTCCCTCCAGTAGGTCCTATTTATATCACAGACAAGAACAGGTAATTCTGGTAATATGCAGGAGGTCCATTAGAGTGGGGTCTGACAATGCCCTGTATGCCAAGCATAGCTCTCCCCTCAAAAGCATGTAGGAGACAGAATACAGGAATAGGGCCTTGAGGTGGTCTACATACGGCATATTACTTACGCTCTGTATTCTTTTATTGAGGAACCTCTCTGGATATTCTAGTTGTTGGATATGCCTGGTTAAGTACATACCAAAGGGGGCAGTGTACTCGATGATAAGTCTGATGAATGCCGAATACAGTGGAACAATAACTTCCTTGGACTTAGATGCCATACCTTTGTTTATAAGGTGTGCAACATAGAATGATTTCCTCACCACTGTAGACACATGATGGGAGGATGGCATAATGGTTAAGGTGTTAACCTTGCAGACACAAGGTGCAGGGTTTGATTCTCACATGGGGTAACTGGCAAGGCTTAAAATAGCCCACAAGGGCAGTTAGCCTAGTACTCACCTATGACTAACCTATGACTATTAAAGACTAGATCACTATGTGTGTCCCTAAGCCCCTGACTAGTGGGTTAACTCTAAGGGGTGTGTTGTCAATGTGATGGTTGCCAGGGATGGATGACTTCTCAAAGGATACTATTATGCATTTCTTGGCATTTAGTTTTAGTCTGTGACTCTGACACCAGTTGTTTTTCTGTGTCAGCCCCTCCTGGAGAACATTTGTGTTAGTGTGAGATTCAATTACAGCTCCTAATTTGCAACCATCTGCAAATTTAGTCAGCCAGAGACCACTGACATTTGCCTTGACTTCTGAGAAGTAAATGCCAAAAAGGAGTGGTCCAAGGACTGACCCCTGAGGGCCTCCAGTTGCGACTGGCCTCTTTGTAGAGGTGGACTCCCCAATTCTAACTTCCTGGGTCCTGTCTGTGAGCCAGTTGGCTATCCACTGTGTGACATATGGGTTTGTACCCAACCTCTTGAGTTTGTCAACAATACCCAAGTGGAGTATTGCGTCAAATGCCTTAGCCAGGTCAAGGTAGGCAGTGTGAATGTTTTTGCCCTCATCCATTGCTTTGGTGACCTTCTCAAAGAAGTCCACCAGGTTGAGTAGGCATGATCTGCCCTTGACAAAACCAAACTGGGTTGGGTCCAGTGTCTGGAGGTTTACTATAAAGTCCTTTCTGTCCCCATAGTCGATTTTTAGGCAGAATCCATCTGATGGACATTCCAACCTAGTACATTTTAATTTGGAACACATTAATGTGGTGCTGAGTGCCAGGAGTCTTAACAAAAAATGCCTGAACTTGAGGCTGTACTGCGACTTGAACAAATTTCTGTGTGTGTGTGTGTGTGTGTAGTTGCAAAAAGTACAGTTTTGTACCTACCATAAATGTAGATGTTCGAAGATCCACATTGCTGCAGTCCTTACTTATGGGTAGTCCGCTGTCCTCGGTCGACCCGAATACCAAAGTATTAGGCTGACGTCGGTCATGGGCGCCTAGATCTGACATCAGAGCGTCAGGGTATAAAGGCACATGATCGACGTCATATCCTCAGTCTTTTCTTGCCCCAGATGTCAGAAGGCCAAACTAGAAAGGCCACAGCCAAAAACAGAATACCTCCCAAAAACATGCCCAACAACAACCATCACCTAAAGCATAGCACCAAGTCAAACTACAGTGGGGAAGGAGGGAGGGTAAATTGGACTGCAGCAATGTGGATCTTCGAACATCTACATTTATGGTAGGTACAAAACTGTACTATGTTCTTCATCTCACATTGCTGCAGTCCTTACTTATGGGTAGAATCCCAAAGCAACGGAAAGGGAGGATGGTAAAATCATAAAGCATCAGGGGCCGCTAAAATGCCCTGTAAAATTGCAGTGGCAAATCCAGCCCTTGACTTAGAATAAAGAGGAAGGTGGTAATGTTTAGAAAAGGTATGCACTGAACTCCAAGAAGCTGCCTCCAAAATGTCTTTGTAGCTACCCCTTAGAAAGGCCGTAGAAGTAGCAGTAGCCCTAGTGGAATGAGGCCTGATTCCAGCAGGAATCTCCTTACCATGATGGGAATAACAGAAAGAAATACAAAACCCAATCCATTTAGAAATAGTTTGTTTTGAAACAGGTTTACCCTGTGAACCCAAAGCAAAAGAAACAAACAATTGCTGAGACTGTCTGAACTCCTTGGTTCTGCTCAAATAAAAACGCAACTGCCTGTGAATATCCAAAGTATGCAAAAGTTTCTCCCCTTTATTTTGGGGGTTTGCATAAAAAGTAGGCAAATGAATAGTTTGACTTAAGGCCACACTAGAAACCACTTTAGGCATAAAGGAAGGATTAGTACGTAAAGATACCCTATCCTTATGAAAAATCAGGAAAGGCTCCACTGCCATGAGGGCCTGTAATTCAGAAACCCTTCTTGCAGAGGTAATGGCCAACAAACAAGCAGTTTTCCATGACAAATACTTTAACTCGGCAGTAGCTGCAGGCTCAAAAGGTTGTAGAGTAAGTTTTTCCAACACAAAATTGAGATCCCAAGCAGGAGTAGGAGCTCTACGTGGGGGTCTTATATTCTTTGCCCCTCTAAGAAATTGCTTAAACCAAGGATGACAGAATAAAGGAGGGTCACAATCATAGTGAGCAGAAATGGCTGCAGCATAAACCTTTATTGAGGAGAAAGACAAACCCTTGTCCAATAGCTCAGGAAGATATTGAAGAGCAACACTTAAATCAGGTTTGGAGACATCAAGGTCCTTTCCTTTGCTCCAAATAAAAAATCTCCTCCATTTATCCGCGTAAACTTTCCTGGTACTAGGACTCCTGGCCTCCAAAATAACATTCAAAACTTGTTGTGGAAGCTGAGACCCTCCAGAGTCTAAAACAGAATATGCCAGGCTGTTAGATGCAGAGACTGAATATTGACATTGAGGAAGTGACTGTCCTCTTGTGACAAAAGGTGCGGAATCAAAGGCAGAGGCCATGGAGGTTCTCGTACTAAACTCCTCAGTAGTGGGTACCAGTGTTGTCGAGGCCAATCCGGTGCTATCAAAATCATGGTTGGCTTGTCTTGTCTGGCCTTCAAAAGTACCTTGGGAAGAAGAAGCAGAGGTGGAAAGGCATATACATGCAGATTGTTCCAACTGAATGATAGAGCGTCCACCTTCCAAGCTGTGTGATGAAACATTTTTGTGCAAAACTTTGGCAACTGGTAATTTAGTGGAGAAGCGAACAGATCTATGTCTGGAGTTCCCCATAACACTGTCAACTGTTGAAATAGATGAGGATCCCATTTCCACTCGTGAGGATCCACTATTTGTCTGCTCAATACATCTGCTAAGGAGTTCTGTGCTCCTGGTAGAAACCTTGCCTGAAGATTGAGGTGTAGATTGAGAGCAGTTTCCCACAGAATCATCGCTTGCCTGCAAAGAGGGTAAGAATGGGTTCCCCCCTGCTTGTTGATGTACCACATGACAGTAGTGTTGTCTGTTTGAATCAACACCTGCCCTGGGTGAAGTAAATCTTTGAAAGCCATCAATGCAAACTGGACTGCTAACATTTCCTTCAAGTTGATATGCAAATGTTGGAGTTTGACAGGCCACGTGTTTTGCACCCATTTTCCATTGAGGTGTGCTCCCCAAGCCTTGTCCGAGGCATCTGTCGTTAGAATCTGACTCGCCTCTGGCCGGGTCACAGAGAGTCCCTTGTTTAGGTGACATTCCTGAGCCCACCACAAAAACTCCTTCTGAATGCAAGGTATTATCTGAATGACAGTGTCTAGATCTTGGCAGTGCTGTGTCCACACATTTTTGAGATACCATTGAAGCTTCCTCATATGCAATTTGGCATTGGGGAAACACTAGAATACAAGATGCCATGAACCCCAAGGCTTGAAGGACTGTCCTTGCAGTCAGCCTGGACCGTAGAGACATTTGCTGGAAATAAAGAGAAAGGCTTCTTTGTTTGTCTGGGGTCAAAAAGGCCATCTGGGAAGCTGTATTCAGTCTCACACCCAGAAAGCACATGTCCTGAGAGGGTACTAGACTGGACTTTGTTTCGTTCACAGAATACCCTAGGCATCTTAACACTGCCATCACATACTGTAGATGATGAAGAAGTTCGTCCTTTTCTTGTGGAATAATCGTCCAAATAAGGATAAATCTGTATTCCTCTTAAGGATAAATCTGTATTCCTCTTAGTCTGAAAAATGCTATCACTGGAGCCAGAACCTTTGTGAACACTCTGGGCGCAGTAGATAAGCCAAAGGGCAATGCAGAGAATGCAGGTACCTCCTGCAACTGGGCCTGATAGGAACATGAAGGTAAGCCTCTTTGAGATCCAGAGTAACCATCCAGTGATCTTTTCCCAACAGAAGTAAAAGTTGTTGTAAAGTCAGCATCTTGAACTTTGGAATGTCCAGGTAAGTGTTGAGGATAGATAAATCCAAAATTGGTCTCCACGTGTTCCCTTTCTTTGGAACTAGAAACAGGCGAGAATAAAATCCTAGGCCCACTTCTGACAGAGGAACTGGCTGTATAGCTCCTATTTGAAGAAGTAAAGAAATTTGTCTGTGAGCCTCTATCCTTTGCCGAGGAGGGACGTCTGGCATGCCTTTGAAAGGAGGCATGGTGTGGAAATAGAACTCGTAACCTCGGTTTATAATGTCCAATACCCATTTGTCCTGGGTGACTAAATGCCAATTTTGCTTGAAAAGAGCCAACTTTCCTCCCAAAGGAGCTGCCCGGCAAGAAGAATCTGGCAGCTGAAAATGCAGGTCATTGGGCCTGTTTACGAAAGGACTGGCCCCTGCCCTCACCAGCAGATTGAGCAGGCGAACTCCATTGTCTCGGCCTGAAGGTACTCTGAGCTCTGCCCCTACCAAGCCTAGATCTACCCCTAGACTGAGAATCAGAAGTAGGGTACGTCCACCCCTTAGTAGGCCAATTTCTACTAAACTTTGGAGGTTGTGCCTGCAAAAAATCTTTAACAGTCTGCATAGACTTAGCCTTGTCTTCCATTTTCTTTAAGACTGACTCCACAGGAGGACCAAACAAAACTTCAGACTGTAAAGGGGCATCCAGAATTCTAGACTTAACATGCTCAGACAAATTCTGATCCTTAAGCCAGGCATGCCTACGAATAACTGAACTAGTGGCAGCCACCCTAGAAGAAGCCTGTAAAGCATCAAAACCACATTGCAAAGAGTGCTTACCCATCTGTTCAGAAACATGCACTAAATCCTGCAATTCTTTACACTCTATGCCCTCTGCCAAAGCATCCACTTTAGATCTTAGCTGAGAAAGGAGGAAATTCTGATACTTCAACCTATGAAACTGGCAGTTCAAAGCTCTCATTGCTAAAGTAGAAGAGGTATACACCTTCTTACCCCATCTATCCAAAGCTCTAGCTTCCTTATCCAGAGGAACCAGATTCTTAACAACAGAGGCTCTAACACCCTTAGGCCCCTGACTAATAGTTTCTGGGCCGCCCTAGGACTGTTATACAGATATTTAAGAGCCTCAGGCACCCTGTAATACCTATCTGGTCTGTGGTAAAAACAAGAACTCCCTAAGCCTCTTCCGTGAATCAGAGTAATCCTGTTCCTCCCACTTAAAATGCTTCCTCATGGAATGCAGAGTTTCAGAAAATGAAAAATCCTCTGGAGGAGAAGCAGAAGGAGTGGAATCCTCTGCATCAGAATCAGAATAAGGAGGGAAATCTTGAATGTCTTCAGCAGAAGACTCTGAATCATCTGAGGCCTGCTCCAAACTTTCCAACTCTGGCTCCATCCTGGGCCTCTTATCAGGAGGGGGAATAGAACCTCTAATTAAAGTAATCAAATCCTCTGCCATTTTAAGCATGTGCTTTTTAGGCACAGACCCTGAAGAACCAGAACTGACACCAGAGGAAGGCAAAACAGACCTGCCCTTAGAAGGAGCCTTAGAAACAGTAACAGAAGGCCTAACCACCTTAGGCATAGAAGGGAGAATAGTAACCTGAGAGGCCCCTTCAGCCTGACCTGCCTCCTGAGAGGCCACATCTTGTAAAATCAAAGTTTCCCCCTGGGACTCAACAGAAACTTCAGCCGGATCCACCTGTTCAGCTGTAGCTTCTAAAGGTCCAGCGTCCGAAACGGACGAATCATCCTGCCTAGGCTTTAAAGATTTGTCTTTGCGCTTCTTAGAAGAAGCAGGCGTCGGAACATCCGACGGCATATTATAATTACACCTCTTGCCAAAGACTAACCTAGCGCAATCTAACCTCCGTTTTATAGTGCGCTTATTAAACCTAGCACAAAACCGACACCCGACTACGTCGTGCTCTGGTCCCAAACAAGGAATACAAAGCGAGTGGTAATCCCTATGCGGTATCTGTTTCCCACAAGAAATACAATTATTCACTTTTTCTGACATCCGGTAAGTAACTGAGGCAAGAAAAACCAAAAATATTCCGCAAGGGGGTACTTAGCCCAACTTGGTATCGGTCTGAAACTCCGAAAACGAAAAATTTCAGAACGCCGAATGGCACTTGCAACGCTGCTTCTGCATCGGACCATGCGGCAAAAAAGACTGAGGATATGACGTCGATCATGCGCCTTTATACCCTGACGCTCTGATGTCAGATCTAGGCGCCCATGACCGACGTCAGCCTAATACTTTGGTATTCGGGCCGACCGAGGACAGCGGACTACCCATAAGTAAGGACTGCAGCAATGTGAGATGAAGAACATACATGGTTTCAGAGCAATAAATACACTTCCTCTATTCATGGTAATAACGACTATCTCATCTTCAGCACCACTGGCAATTGTGGGGGAATATCAGAATTTGTCATGAATATCATCGCCTCATGGTAAGATTCCTTGGGACAACACATTTTAACTCACCATAAGGAAGACTTATTACCACTTCATAACTAGCTATAAAACACCCCATATGTCCTCTTCTGAACATAACTGTCTTAATGTATTAGCTGAAATTCCCATTAAACCCAAGACCTTTCTAGTGGGGGATCTTAACTCTTCATCAGTACACCGGACAACCTATACTGCCAATGGTCAACATGCCCAGCATTTTTGACATTAGAAAAGCTACCTCTCTTTCATAAATAGTTGGCCATCCTACTAGGTGCCCCAACATCCTCAATCCAGTCAACACAATCATGGTCACTTCTTCACATCTCCATATGTATCATCCTGCTTTGTTAAATCAGACCATAATTTGGTGACCTTTTCCTTAAAAAGTGGTGGTACTTCCTCTGTAAATACCTCTGTGTTTAGGGACTTCCCCAAATCAAACCTTCTTCAGTTACTTGATAACTTAAGGAAATTCTACTGTAGTCCTCATCTGAAGAATCCTATTACTAAAGTTGGTACCTTTGTCTCAGATTTCTACTCCCACTTAAAAAGTTGTATTAATAAGGCAGTCCCAATCCACATTAAATAGAATGAGAAGTTTAAAAACAACCCCCTGTGGTGGAACACCTGTATAAAAAAATACATAAGGGAAAGAAACTACTTAATGCTTATAAGAGGTCGCATTCTACCTACCTTAAGAGCACAGTTAAGCACGCTAACAAAGAACTTAACAGAAAGTGCAAAGCTGAATATGAACTTAAAATAGTGAATAAAACCAAAAATAACTGCAAGTCTTTTAACTATGTCAGGAAGTTAAGAACTAACACCCAACAAGGTTTGGAGTTTATCCACAATAACACTTCACTCAATGACCCAAAGGAATTATCCATTATCCTAGCTAACAAATTTAGTGGAAATTTTACTCCGTCAACAGTTATAGCTACTCCACAGGTTCTACAATCCCAGCCACCCCTTTAATTACTGTGGAACAAGTTCTATCAGTCCCCTCAAAAACTAGGGTAATTCATCCATGGGCCTGATAACATACCAGGACACCTGGTTATTGGTGCCAAATATGTGCTTTCTGACCCCCTACATAATCTTTTTTAATCTAAGCCTCTCTATTGGTTACATTCCTGAAGCCTGGAAAACAGCCATAGGTGACCCAGCCATGGACCCTGGTAACTACAGGCCCATTAGTCACTAGCATCACATGTAAAGCCACTGAGTGCATTATTTTTGACGTCAATAACTATAATAACATTACACACATCATAGGTTCATAGGTGAAAACTAGTCTCACTGCTCTGAAGGGTCATTTTAAGCCTAGCTAATAATTTGAGGTTAGGGTGAAACCTCATACCTTGTGTTTATGAGCTGAAGTTACCCACCCCCAATTTGGTAAGATCTAGGAGTTCTGACACACTACATTAAAAAACCCATGCAGGAGTTTGTTATGAGGACCCTGTTGCTAACGTTTTTCATAAAACATAAGTCTGCTAATGTACACATTTGGAGACAGATAGTGAAGAAGTGTGTCACAACCTCTGTCCTGAACTATGCTGTCCTCAGTTTTGTACAGAGCAATTGGGCTTCATTTAATCTTTTTATTGGTGGGATTAATTGCATTTGTGTACTGTACTTGCAGTCCCCTTCTACAGATTAAAAAAGCACCATTCATTAATGCAAAGTAAGTTACTGATTGGTGTCTTGTTTGTGGACTAAAAATTCATCTTCTACTGGAAAATTCTAGACTGGCACTTTGGACATGTTGGAGGTCCATGCTGTAAGAAACATACAGCATATTCATCACATTTTATGAAGGATAACGCCAGATGTTAAGATACTCAAAGTAGACAGTCCAATCCAAACTGTCGGTATTGAAAACATGGTCTAGTCACTGGGTCTGTGGGAAAAAAAATAAGGTTTATTTCATTTTGGAATGTGCTTTGTGAACATCAACAACAACAACAAAAAAATTAAGACACTGTGTACAAAATACTCAACCAAATCTCTTTGACCACATGACTGTGACCACACAAAATGCAGCCACATGACTGGCAAGAAAGAGAACTGAACCACAGGGCTATAGAGGGCGTGGATATTTCTGCAAGTTAATGTTCTTGTTGGATCCAACTTCCAGTGATGTAACTTAGGTCTTGCAGAAAGGTAAAAAGAATTGAGGCCATAAACTACTAATGAGTTTCTTCCTGAAGTCCTGAGTTCGAATCCATCAATCTCCATTTGCATACTGTAGGAGTTTGAGCAGGCCACCCAACCAGACCAATTTTCCTGGACTGCTTATTAAAGGAGACACTTACAACTAATGGTTCTCACCTGGTCAACAAATAAAAAAATATATACTAATACAAAAAGTAACACTGGAAATAGTCAAGAAATCAATGTGACTGGTGCCTTTAGCTTATATTCACAGACTGTTGTGAGGACAGCTATGCACACCTCCCAACTGTCCATTGTGCTGCTCATAAAATGCGTGTTTTCCTGGGAAATCAGAAGTCAGTAAATAATTACAGATATTTGAGTTTCAGACTTGATATCCTTTAGAAAATGTATATTATTGTAAAAACTAAGTTTAAAAAAGAGTTAATTAAAATTTTCATCCTTACTTTGGACCTTTGTGCCCCCATTATTTTTGGCTTTGTCCAGATTTATTGCTCTAAGAGGCTAACAGGTATACAGTTTTGTTACAGTTGACAAACTGCATTCACAAAATGCAAGCTAAGCCTGCATTGTAACTCCATAAACTACAAATAAATGCACGATATTAAGTACATGAAGTGCAATGGAACGATGCATAAGCCTTCATGTGGAGAAAACAAGTGATGTGCCAATGGAAAACACTCTGCAGCTCTTTCAGCTGACTGATGTGGTACAAACTAAGTGCCTTATGAAAATGGAGATTTTATTCAGCTGCAGGAAATGTAGTCTACAGACTTTCTCTACAGTTTACCTGAAATGCAACAAATCACAGAAAACCAGAAGATAAAGGCAAGTAACACAGTCCGATTTAAGTGCCCGTTATCCAGCAGAAAAGGGAATGCACCGAATCTTAGTAAACGATATGCAACTCTTAAAATAAACAAAACATTTACAAAAATGAGTAAAAATGCTAAGAAGCAGATCAGTGCAAGTTGTGTTACAGAAACATGTTGTAGTCAATGTTTGGAACAGTCATGTCTTGACACCAACGTATAAGGTGGGCGAACAAGAGGCTTTTACTAAACAGCCATGCCAGTATACAGAGGCAGTGGTACCATAAGGAACAAGTTAAAATAACATTAAAATAAAGAAAACAGAAATATTACAAATGTAAAACAATGAAACATGCATTGTGTAACATATACAAGCTTGTTTATATCTCAACACCTGAAAATAACGGTGATATATTTAGTGTTATAAATATAAGTATTATATAAGGTATTTACAGTTCTGTACATTAGTTATATGAATGTTGAGTTGTTACAGCAGTTCTATGCCAAGTCTGTAAATGCAAAACCATTTATCTATTTATCTATCTATCTATCTATCTATCTATCTATCTATCTATCTATCTATCTATCTATGTCACACAAGTACAGGTAACAGATTAGTTCTCCCAATTTGGCACATTCTGTCCGAAGATTATATTTTACATAGAACTGCTCTTTCATTTGTAGCTTTTTTTTCTTTGAAGGTTTCACTAGGTTACCTTTTAGTTCAGTAATATCTTCTTGAACTTTGCAAAGAAAATCAAATCGCTGACAGATGCATCTTACGTATACAAGACCCACCATGCAAATGCAGTAAATACTGGGACATTCAGCTTAAGATGCTCATTTCTGTTCCTAGCATCTTGGTGCTTCAGTACTTTCAAATGTAAATGTCCAGCAAAGTGCACTGATGTAATCTTTGGCTTGAAAAACTACAAGTAATTCATCAGTCCTGTTAAGTTTAGAAGATACAGGCAATCTCCATGCTGTATCATCCCAGAAGTGTAAGTTTTCATATGCATTCCTTTAAGAGGCATTTCTTGGAAGATTTTAGAGCCACAGGACACAAATAGATCAGTGGATGGATCTGTCTGGAGGCTGTGTAGCATTTCTTGAATTCTTGATAACACATGTAGCTGCCATTTCACATGCTTCATGTTGCTGTAGGCTTTATTACCCACTCAGCTTGTGGGTTAATCTGGTATACATCTAAAATGTACGTATCTGGATCCAGACACCGTTCTCCTTCAAAGGGAGGGAAAAAAAGTGGTTAAAAAGATGCAGTACATAGGTAAGCTCTAGTATTATTACCACATTTCCATACTAAAATGTTGCCAAGATCTACTCAACAGCTTATGGTTAGAATCTTTTCAAAATTTAAATTTCTTTATCAGCATCACTGTGCTATTAGTTGTGTTCAAATTGCCTGCCTTCAATAAAAAAAATCAGCTAACACAAAACTGTCAGAAGCATCGACTGTCTTGTATTGCTCAACAGTTGTTAAATGGCCACCCAATCACTGAAAGCAATTTTGGCTTTGCTCACAGATCTATCTCTCTGTCTTTTACACAGACACACACACACACACACACAGACACAGACAGACACACACACACACACACACACACACACACACACACACACACACACACTATTAACTTAATAATAACACAAATAACTATGTACATCTTTGAATACTGAAGGTTTATCCTCCTAATAGGAACAAATGTACCAAACAGACAGCCACAGACACATACTTGAGCTAATCTAAAAGAAAGATTTTCCATGCCAAGATGCATGGTAGAGCCAGTGATTCTATTAAGTGTTGTCTGGTTTTGCCTTATCTTTATATCTGTCTCAGCTGGGCAAACACCTGAATGCTTTTAGCAAACATTTTCTTCAAGTCATTTCTCTTTACTGGATTGTCTGCTAGAGACATGAGAACCAGATGCAAAACTTTTTACTAGAAAAGAAAAGACTTATAATATTCAATATTCTTTTTCATTTACTTGATTTCTCTCAAAACATGTTACTATATAGAGCTAATGGCCTTAACCCAGTCAATCCCCTATGCAAGAATGAGAAAACGCACAGTAATATTTCCTTTGTCATGCTCTTTTAACCAGATCTTTTTTACATTGCAGTGCCTACATTTCTTCCCTCCTCTTCCCCTCTCCTGAGATTTTTTCCAGTTATTAATGACAGGAAGTAGGGCATATGCTTTACAGTCCCCTGCACATTTAACAAAGTCCAAAAAGTCCAACAAGTCCAACATTTACAGATTTTCTTGTTCTGTCCTGTTTCACAAATATTATGTATGTCATGGACTATAACTACCTGGTAAAGCAGATCCCTATCTAGTACCCTTTCAGGTATCAAAAGCTCGCTGGGAGCCTTAGCAGGCAGCTGCCTTACCCCCATTCTGTAGCCACAAAACAGCCTTTACAACCAGTCACTTTCCTCACCCCCTCACACCTTAATTTGTCTCCTTCTCCAGTCTCCTACACTATTTAGACTCCCTTACAACTTCTACTACAATACCAGAGCTGCCCACTAGAGGTCACCCCTCTTCCATCCATCTATCACTCCCTCTCTCCCTGTGCTACCTTGGTATTCTCTATCTATTTACTAAGCTTCCTGCCTGTTTAATTCAATACTTACATGGTGCCTTTCAGTTGGTACCCACCTAGCTGTCTCTTTCATAAGATTTTCCCTCTATCTAAAACCTCTCCAGTCACGTCCTGCCTTCCAACATGTAGCTACCTACTTTACTGACTGTTTCCTCGCTAACTTCTCTTCCTTTGCTTCTAGCTATTGAACACCTTTTTCTGTCGCTATCTATAGATACATTTCTTGTACTGCCATTTACCTCCTCTCCAATCCTACTCCTCCTTTTCTCGCATTTCTTAACCCCCCCTATCTTTCTGCAGTTCCTGTTTATCAACTAACCTCCAAACAGTGATCACCTCTGACTCCGCCCACCTGCATACTATCGCATACCTTTCCCATTCCCTGCTGCCTCGTTATCTCATGACCTCTTGCCTGTGAGGCGCCATTTCCTTTAGTAGGTGGGTTCCCCTTCAAGGGTCTGTGGCTGCTGTCTGCTCTTCCCTGGCATCTTTTGCCCCTGGTAAGTACTACTAGCGGTCTCACTGTCTGGCTTTTACTTTGTTTGCTTGGATTAATTGCATGGTCGTCGACCAGTTGAACTGCTTACTTTGGACTGATTATTAATATTGCCTATCTTGCAAAACGTTATGTTTTGGATTTGTGCTTAGCTACAAAAGTGTATATGCTCACGCTGTTTTCTTGTTACTTCATACCTGCCTCGATGCCTACTGCTAATTCTGTTATGGTACTGTAAATGACTTTTAATGTACTGTACCCCATGGTTGAACCTGCTTTCCTCTGGCTGTATGCTTAAATATCCGACTGTTCCGCTGTGCCACCCATGTGGTGTGAGATTGAGAACTTAGTGTGGATCTCAAGTAGCATTGCAATCATACGCTGTACATGTAAACATACTTCCATAGTTTACCTAACTCAATATGTACTATTTCAGAAAAACTACTGTCTTAATGAATCACTCCACCCACGTGGAGCACTGTCCGCGTACCTAGCTGGGCTGTAGCATATCTTTTTGCTAAACTTTACCGCGGAAGTAATCCAAACAGTCAACCTGGGTACGCTGTTATTTATTGTATTTCCAGCCACCAAAGCAACCTTTTTCAAATCACAAATGCTTAAATCTACTGAGTACACTGTGCTAAATGCTGTTTAGCTGTCTCAGCTATCTACAACGCCAGCAATCAGGAATCTCCCTGAATTACACTGTCTGAAATGCTGTTTAGCTGACTCGGCTATAGACAACACCACAATTAGGAACCTCCCTGATAAACTCGAATTATGGCTGTAAATCCTTACAGGTGATTTTTGACTAGCCTCTACTTGCTCGTGTGTTGGTTTGAAATATACTGCAACACCTTTCAATTTCATATTTAAAGTTGTAATTGTACGCACTAGCTGATGGTGATTGTACCCTTTGCAGCTCCTGCTTGAAGGAGATAATCTCTAATTCCCCTCATCCTGCTTGTTTTACTAAAACACAATCAGCCCTGCTCCCTCCATATTTGGGAAGGTCTTTTGACCGCATATGCGGCATACGTGCTGTACATTGCAGCTCCCAGTCTGTGTTGCCCCCAGTAATTTCTCATTAACCAACTGCCCCACAATTCTCTAATTAGTATCTACCCCCCATTTAACTCATTTACATGCAGCTATAGTTTATTCAATCATTGTCAGATACTCTACCTTGTTGTTAGCCTTTTTTTTACTTTTAACCACATTTATATCTGGTTTCATTCCATTGCATTGTAATATTTGATGATTCCACCACTTGAATGCTGTTACCTATAAGTGCTTGTGAACTGCTTGAATAACTAAATATATGTATCTTACCTAATATTTAACAGTCACTACTTGTTATATCATAAATGTTTTAGCTAGCTATTACTAGATTTTGAATTCAAATGTCATAAATGTTTTAGCTAGCTATTACTGGATTTTGAATTCAAATGCTTAGTTGCTAACCCTGTTTATCTCCTCTGCATTTTTATCTCTTTTTTCTCCCCAAGTACCCAGCTCTTCCTTGTCCTGCTCCTGATATTACCTCAGCCTACCTGGTGTCTTAAGAATCCCTATCCAAGTCCAGGTGTTTCAACCTCCGGTTTCCAGTTTTTTGAACCCTCTATCAAGGAAGGAAAAAAGTATGTCATGGACTATAACTACCTGGTAAAGCAGAACCCTATCTAGTACCCTTTCAGGTCTCAAAAGCTCACTGGGAGCCTTAGCAGGCAGCTGCCTTACCCCCATTCTGTAGCCACAAAACAGCCTTTACAACCAGTCACTTTCCTCACCCCCTCACACCTTAATTTGTCTCCTTCTCCAGTCTCTTACACTATTTCGACTCCCTTACAACTTCTACTACAATACCAGAGCTGCCCACTAGAGGTCACCCCTCTTCCATCCATCTATCACTCCCTCTTTCCCTGTGCTACCTTGGTATTCTCTATCTATTTACTAAGCTTCCTGCCTGTTCAATTCAATACTTACATGGTGCCTTTCAGTTGGTACCCACCTAGCTGTCTCTTTCATAAGATTTCCCCTCTATCTAAAATCTCTCCAGTCACGTCCTGCCTTCCAACTTGTAGCTACCTACTTTACTGATTGTTTCCTTGCTAACTTCTCTTCCTTTGCCTCAACCCGCTCTGTTCGCCCTGCGGGCTCACTTGGCTCCCCTACCCTAACCCCAATTCCCACCCACCCCCAGTACATCTTAATTTATACCTACCTAACCACACCCCTCTCCTCTTCAACCATACACAACTTCCCAACCATTAACCAATCTTGTCCTTTCCCTCCATTTTTTATCTATTCTAACCACTCCCCTTCACTACCTCTATTACCTCTATCTTACAGCATCACACACACTTCCTTGGTACTAACAACTACAACTTAATAACCTCCTCTGCAATGGGTAAACTCCCCACCATAGCCATCAAACATATCTTACTCACACTCTCACTCTTTCCACCTCTGATAATAGCACTCCTTCTAACTTCCTACGAATACCCACTACCATCACACCTTCCCAAACCAACTAAATATACTACCTCCTCAACTCCTACCTTCCAAAACCATCACATCAACATCACTTCCACACCAAACTATCTTTTACCTAAATATCATAGGACAACCCACATAAAATATTCTAACCTAAAGCCCAGAAGACTAGCCCTCCCACAAAGTAAATATACAGACACCACATACCTAAACCTACTACTCTCCCTTAAAGGTGGTGACATTCACCCAAACCCAGGCCAATTAGCTCCTCTATTAGTCAGACATTTAACCAAATCCCTACTAACAGCCCCCTACCAAAAAAAAAAACAACAACTCACTCTCAATAGCCAAACTCAACATACGTAGTATTAATAACAAAACAAAACAACACAACTCCATGCTATCTTACAACTCTATTCCTTTGATATTATTTGTCTAACAGAAACCTGGTTAAAACCTTCAACAAAAGACACTGAAGTTACCCCTCCTGGCTACAATATCTTGCGTCTTGACAGGGTAACCAAAAAAGGTGGTGGAGTAGCTATCTTATTTAAATCTAGCCTTCAAATTACCACTTTCAACCAGAAACCACCTCACAACTCTAATGCTGAAATTCTTATTACCAAACTCAAACTAAACTCTGTTAAATCTATCTTTATCATCTGTATCTATATCCCCCCTGGAAATAATATCTCTACCTTTGAAAACATCCTATGTTGGCTATCTCTAAACTTACCCCAAGAAACAATCATCCTAGGTGACTTAAACATTGATTGGCATTCTTGTAGCAACAAACACCCTACTAGCCACATTAATCTTTATGGTTTTACACAAACTATCACCTCCCCCACTAGAATTAATAAAGATAACAATAAAGAAAGTACCCTTGACTGGATACTCATCAACAATCAACCTCATACTTATGAAACAGGAACCCTTCCAGATGATATAAGTGATCACCTATTAACCTTCATTATCAGGCTCAAAACCAACCCTACTACCCAAAATATAACTACAACAATCAGAAACAAAAAAAATTTCAACCTGGAGCGCTTTCAAAATGAGCTTAAGGCATGTAACTGGTCCACATTAAAATACCTTTCTCTTGATGAAGCTGTGGATTACTTTAACGCTAAGTTTCTGACCATACTTAATTACCATGCCCCCACTCGCTCTATCAGAATTAGATCTAAATCTGCCCCCTGGCTCTCAAAAGAAACAAAGCAAAAAATCCATCTAAGAAATAAGATCTGAAACAAATCCCGCTTAACTAAAAACACAACAGACTACCAACACTACAAACAACTAAGAAATGACACCAAAAAAGCAATAATGAACGATAAAAATAACTGTTACCTAAAATCCCAACAAACACCCCAAAATAAACCTCGAAAATTCTGGGCTAGCATAAATCAGTTACTACGGCCAAGTAAACCTATCACACCCAACCCACAAGGCTCTGACACAAAGAATCCCAACCAAATTGCTAATGACTTTAATTCTTTCTTCACCGAAACAATTCTAACTCTAGCCAGTCAACTCCCTAGAATAGACACAACTATATCCAACTGCAACATAATCCCACCTCCCCCATTTTGTTTCCAACCTGTCTCAACAACTTACATTCTCTCCCTTATCAAAAAACTCAAACCATGTACTCCCTCTGTTGACCTACTACCCGCAGAATTCTTGCAACTAGCAACCAAATCAATAGCCTACCCAATTTCCATATTCATCAACAGAACCATCTCTGAAGGTCATGTCCCTAAACTTTGGAAAGTTTCCCATATTATCCATCTTCATAAGGGTGGAAATTCTACTGAAATCACAAACTACCGCCCTATAGCCTTACTCTCTCCCTTATCTAAGATCATGGAAAGATGTATACATAAGCAACTGCTTGACCATCTTGTCCAAAACAACCTACTTTCTAATACCCAACATGGCTTTAGACCTTTCCACAGCACCACCACTGCCCTTCTCTCCTTTACAGAAACTATCACCAAAAATCGTAACCAAAACACCCTTTCCTCTTCACTCTTCTTAGACTTGTCCAAAGCTTTTGACATGGTCAACCACCAAATACTTATACAGATACTTCAATCTTTGTCCTTGGAAACCCAAACCATTAACTGGTTCAAATCCTACTTAAACAACAGACATCAAGCAGTACTCTGGAACTCTACTCTATCTTCCCAGCTACCTGTCAACATTGGAGTCCCCCAAGGGTCCATATTGGGTCCCCTCCTATTTTCTTTATTTATCAATAACCTCCACCAAGTAGTTCCTCAAGCTACATGCATACAATACGCAGACGACTCCACACTCATCTGCTCAGCCACTTTTGTATCAGGTCTTCACTCCCTTACACAACACATATTTAACTCTGTAGAAGAATGGTTTTCACAACGCTGTCTACTACTTAACCCAAAAAAACTAAACTCCTTCTCTTTACACCCTCCAATAAATCTCCACTTATAGACTTTACAATAACATTTAAATATGGCACAACTATATCACAAGATCCCACTACCAAACTATTAGGAATCACCATAGACAACAACCTTAACTTTGATACACATATAAGCAACAGTCTGAAAACCATTAATAAAAAATAGGCTCTCTTTACAGAATCAAACCTTTCCTAACCCCAGAATCTAGAATAACTATTGCCCACTCCCACCTTATATCTCCCCTTCTCTATGCTTCTCCCATTTTCACTAACCTGTCAAAAAAGAACCTATTGAAATTAAAAAACTCATACAACAACATAGCCAGATTTGCTACAGGTAACCCTTTCAGAACCCACCACTGTACTAATCTAAAGCAACTTGGCTGGCTTGAACTTCAACAGCAACTTAAAATTAATCAACTCACCATAGCCCATCAAATTCTCAATCAACCTGATAAAACACCTATACTATCTACCCTTATCCACCCCTACCACAACTTAAAATCCCTAAGGTCCGCACACAAACTTCTTGTAAATATTGACAAAGCAAACAACAAGGCTGGTGATTCCCTTTTTCCCAACACTGTGGGAAAACACTGGAACCTACTATCCTTTGAACTTTCTACTATTCCCTCAAAAGCTCTGTTTAAAAAGAGACTTAAGCTCCACCTCAAATCACAATGGATGTGCCCCTGCACTAATCCTGACTAACTCTAGCTCTTGCCAACGAGCTAAAAACCCACATCTTATAACCTAAAATCTACCTCTTATTTACATCCGCTGATCTATTTCTCCTTTCCTACTTTTTCAAAAAAAAAAAAAATACATTATGCTAATAATCATTCTGAATGTCATTTGTAACAGTATCTTTGTCACAAATTCTTTTTCTCTTTTTGTTGTAACTACTGTATTTTTTACAATCTATAATCTTGACAACAGTTATAATGCTTTTTGTTTTATGTTTCTACTTTCATGTTATTTTCATGTTATTTTCCTGATTGTTAAATTAATCTCAAACTTTGGAGCTTATCTCCCCGGGCCTCTACTGAAAATGGACATATATCCAGCTAGACTAGCCTGGTCAACAAATGTAAAATAAATAATTATTGCTTTGTAATCTCACATTTCTCAATTTCCAAGTTACTATTTTATTCTCCAACTGTTAATGAAATGAAGTAGGGCATATGCTTTAGAGTCTCCAACAAGTTTAACAAAGTCCAAGAAAGTTCAATATTTCAGGATTTTCTTGTTCTATTCCTCTTCATTTCCATCTCCCAAACCCTGTCTTTGCTTCGTCTCCAGTGTGCTCTCAATTCTTCTAGTCAACTCATGTGCCTTTTTCCCTCTCTCAAGAATTTTCTGTTGAAACACTGGGAAAGGTTTCACTGGCACAGTCTCTCTGTGGTCTTTATTACAAGAAGAACAAAACGCAGAATCTCCTTCTGTTATGCAGCTCATGTTTAGTTGGACAAATTTGTATTTATTCCTTAGCATGTACTTCATAAAAAAAATAATTTTGTTCCTCCAAGGAAAAATATTTTGAAGATAGATGGGTAGAGCAATTTGAATCTCATGCCTGCTTCTCAACATTCCCTATATAATGGAATAAATTTATTTCCCTTCTGCCTGGTGTCATTCTCCACAAACACTCTGCTATCTCACACTTTTAGTACTTTGCCCTTCTGCCACAGTTTTGCCAGAATCAACTCCATCTGCTGGTAAGATTGCATCTTTACTACTAAGGGTCTATGTTGTTTTCTTACAGTCAGGTTTGGAGTATAGACATCATGTGCTCTTTCAATTAACAATTCCTGTGATGGAATACCAGTCCAGTTGCTTATTTGTGCTTTTCATGAAATTAATACAGTCAGTTCCTTCCAGCTTCTCAGGTATAGCACAGAACCTCAAGTTTTCCCCAAGTGCTCTATCCTCTAATTCTATAATTTATTGAAACACCTCTTCTTGTGCAGTCTCATATTCAGCCAGCCTTTTCTTCATTTCACCCTCTGAGCGTTGCAGTTTTGTCACCTTATCTGAGTATCTGTTTAAAGCTTCTTCCATTTTTCCAGCATTTTGTAGTTTGAGTTGATATACTTCATCGGTGTTTCATTTATTTTAATTAGGTCTGTGTGCAGTTGCCTTATACTTTCCTGTAGGTTACTGAAAGTCATGTCTAGCATTTCCACTGTTTTTTTTTTTTTTTTTTTTTTTTTTGCTGAACAGCTGCAGTACTTTCCCTGGTCAGTGTTTTTTATCACCTTTTGTAGCTGATTTTTCTTCAGGTTCTCTGTATTTCTTTTTTTTTTTGTTTGTGGCATCCAGGCAGTGCACTTACTAGCCAGATACTGAAATTTACTTAAAATCCAGGTCCACTGACTTTCTCTACAAAGTTTCTGTTTTCACACTGGGAGAGCTAGAATTAAGCTGCTACTAAATGCACAGCCATCTTGTGAAACCCAACAGACTCATATTTAGGTCTGGGTTTGCATTTCTAGTTCATTTACTGGGATTTATATCAGGGAGGTGGTTCCTTCCAGTCACACCCCAATCATACCCCAATGACTCCCCAGCCCTCTCTATGTCTGTGTCATTCTCCATGTGAGTTCTGAAGTCTCATATTTAGAAAACATACACTGCAGTTGTCACTATCTTAAGTAACTCGTATACTTTCACCATGAAGGCTTAATATGAATACTCTGTAAAGCTGTTTGTTGCATAAGCACCAACAAATGTCAGAAGCCTCCACTAAGAGACTTGCATTTGAATTGAGGCAATCCTATTATCCCCTGGGGGGTTGTACTATCTTAAGCTTGAGACTTGTTAGCAGCCTTAGAGCTGTTTGTGGCCTCTCAGGAGAAGCAATTCCAGAAATGGAAAAAGACCACTGGTGACTTAAATTCTGGTTTCAAAGCTTGCATTATGCAACATAGAAAGACTGACTATATCCTATCCAGTACTTTTGCACCAACTCAGACTGCAATCTACCAAACAAAGTGAGTACCCCAGGGTTCTGTTACTGGAACCTCTCAAGTTTGGCATCTACATTTCTGGAGTAGAAGCTAATACCAAAGGGCTTTGGCTAACTAAGTTTACAGATGACTGCAAGCTAAGAGCAGTCACTGAATCCCCAACTGATTTAGCCAACCTTCAGTAAGGTTTGTCTGACATAAATAACTGGTGCCAAAATTATGGACTGAAACTAAATGCTAAAAATGCATTACCGTATCCTTTGAGAAGTCATCTACCCTGGGGAACAACCACAATGATAATACGTCCCTAAGAGTTGATCTAATTGTTTGGGATTTGGGGAATATATGTGGACAGTGACCTAACCCTTTAAATACCTTTACTGGACTATCAATTAAGATGTAGGGAAACATGCATTTATATACAAGAAAACAAACCACATTAACATTATAAAATTATCATCAATCCAAAAATTACATAAATTGATCAATTCCTGGCTTCCCTTAAACCTCACTCCTCCTGCAAAACATTATTCTGCATGTATTGTTAAATTTCCATTGTTTTCTATGTAATTTTATCCTACCCTTTTCTAAAGATCTCATAGGTTCATAGATAAGTACTAGGCTATCTGCCCATGGGCCTAGCCACAGAGTGATGGCTTTCACGTCCCCATTAGATTAGTAACCTGGGCCTCTGTCAACAGGGCTCCTGAAGTGATCCCAGGGTAGAACTTACGATTACCCATCCACTCATTAAGATTTCTCTTGAAGAGGATCAGAGAGGATCTCTGTCGAATATGGATTGGGATTCTATTCCAGAGTGAGGGGAGTCGCTGGGACAGGAATCTATCCCTCCAGCATGTCCTGTTTATTGTTGTACATAGGTTCAAGTCGCTAGACTGAGAGGTACTGGGGGATCTCTTTTTTTGAGGTGAAGCATGTCCATTAGTTCAGGGCTTGACATGGCCCTATAGGTCAGGCATAGGTCATCTCTGAGCAGACGGTAAGCGACTGAGAAGAGCTGGAGCTTTTTTAGTCGTGCTTCATAGGGTAATTGTTTAAGGCCCTTAATCCTCTTAGTGAGGTACTTCTGTGGTCCTTCTAGTTGTTGCAGGTGTCTAGTGAGGTACATCCCAAATGGGGCATTGTACTCTATTATGGGCCTAATGAGTGAGGAGTAAAGGGGCACAATCACCTCCTTGGATCTGGATGAGAAACCTTTTGTGATCAGGTGTGCCACATAGAAGGATTTCCTGACCATTTTGGCTATGTGGTTATCAAAGGAGAGCATGCTATCTACTTGGGTACCCAGGTCCCTAATTACTTCTTCTGTACTTAGTGGATTCCCATCTATGTGGTAGTTTGTAGGTACTTTGTTTTTCCCAAATGGGATTACTATGCATTTTTTGGCATTTAGCTTGAGGCCTTGACTTTGACACCAGGTGTTTGTCTCTGTGAGATCCTTTTTCAGGATGTATGTGTCAGCTGGAGAGTCAATTATTGCACTCAATTTACAGTCATCTGCGAACTTGGTTAGCCACAGTCCCTCAGCCTTTGCCTGTACTTCAGAGAAATATATACCGAACAGGAGGGGTCCCAGGACTGAGCCCTGTGGGACTCTGCTTGTGACTGGTTTAGAGTCAGACATGGCGCCTGCCACTCTTACCATGTGGGTTCTGTCTGAGAGCCAATTGGCAACTCATCTCGTGACATGGGGGTTGATATTTAAGCTGGTGAGTTTGCCTATGATTCCTGAGTGTGGGATGGTGTTGAATGCCTTAGCGAGGTCCAGATATGCTGTGTGGACCACTTTCCCTTCATCTATGGCCTTCGTGACAGTTTCAAAGAAATCAACCAAGTTCAGGAGGCAAGATCTGCCTTTAACAAAGCCGAACTGGGTGGGGTCCAGTGTCTGGAGGTTCCCAATGTCCCTGTTAATGAGCTCCATGATAATGCGTCCCATGGCTTTGCAGACCAAGCTAGTCAAGCTTATAGAGCGATAGTTCCCAGGGTCAGTTGTGGCACCACCTTTGTGGAGTGGTACGACTGTTGCTGTACGCCATTCTTTGGGTACATAGCTTGTAGAGAGGCTTAGTTTGAATAGTGATTTAAGATGGGGGGTTAGTTCACTTTGAAGCTCGTGTAAGACACAACCAGGGATAGCATCTGATCCCACTGATGCTGTGTTGTTGGCCTTTGCAAGGGCCGTCTTTACTTGCGTGTCTGAGATATCCAGAGCGTCACATTCTTCTGGGATGGGTGCTAGCCCCTTTGGTGGAAGGGGGGTGAGGTTTGCACTGAACTCGTCAGCCAGGATGTTGGCAATGTCGGTTGGTTCAGTGTATTTATGGCCATTATGCACTAGCTCGGAGCATATCTGAGAGTTTGCCCATAGACTCTTGACATAGTTAAAGGCCTTGTGGTTATCCTTAGCGTCATTGGCTATTTTTCTTTCGAAGTTGGCCTTGGATGATTTAATGAGGGAGCACAGTTTTTTACTGATGTTAATCAGAGATGCCTTCTTATTTTGGGATTTTGTTCTATCTTGCAGGAGTTTCCTCCTTCTGTTGTAAAGTTTATTTATGGCCAGGGTCCACCAGACTGGCTTCCTCTTTTTTGAGGAGTTGGTCTTGGTTTTACTTGGGATGGCTAGGTCCATGCATTCTTGAAGGTGTTCATAGAATGCACTTGTAAAGGATTCTGCCGATGGGTCATCATTTTCCATTTGATTGGGAGCTTTGAAACTTCCCACCTCGGTCTTGAGGAGTATGAAGTTGGCTTTAGAGAAGTTTTTTACCTTGATTTCCTTGACTGGGGGGGGGGGTGTCGGTATGTGGATGTCCAGTGTGATTAGTTTGTGATCTGATCTTACCAATGACGAGTTTACCTCAGGTGTGGAACATAGGTTCCCCCCATGTTGGTGATGACCAGGTCCAGCATGTTGTCACCTCTTGTGGGAGTGGTAACCAGCTGTTCAAGGGCGTTTGAGTTTATAAACTCAAGGAAGCATTGGGCTAGGGCGTTTGAGCTTGAGTAGTTTTCCCAGTCAATGTTTGGATAGTTGAAGTCACCCAGTAGCATGGTGTTGGGTAGAAACTTCATACTTTCTAATGTTCTCAGGAATGCTGCGTGAGAGTCCTGAGACAAGGTGGGAGGTCTGTAGCAAGCTATAAATTGAACAGTCAATTTACCCACTGTCAATTGCACTTGGATGGTCTCAGATTCCACGTGCTGTGCTACTAACCTGGAGGTGTGGGTGTTCTTGATGAATATGGACACACCCCCTCCTTTTGTGTTCCGGTCCTGGTTTTGGGACCTAAAGGTATGGTAGGAGTTATAGCCTGGTAGTGCTCGGGTGCTCTCTGGAGCCTTGAACCAGGTTTCTGTCACTGTACATACGTCAATTTCTTCCATACTACGGAGAGCCTTGAGTGCGTGCATTTTGAGGTTTAGACTTCTGGCGTTGAGCAGCATTACCCTCAGTTTTTGTTTATTATTGTTGTTTATGGAGGCGGGTTTGTCTTTTGAGCCTTGCCTAATAAAGGCAGTATTGGGGCAGTAAGAGTCTTGGCCACTATTTGAAAGCCCAGGGACGACAGGTGCAAGCCGTCTCTGGTGAAGCAACATGGCTTGTCAAGCATGTCGCCCCAGGCTGACAAGTACTGGATCCCCTTTGAATGACACCAGTAGTTTAACCAATTGTTGAAACTGATAATTTTTTCTTCATATGCTGGCATTATTTTGGGTGAGGGCAGAATGCTACTCAGAGTCAGAGTCATGCCAGCCTGAGCTACATGGTCAGAGAGCTCCTTCATGTCTCTTTTCATGTAGTCCAGGGAGGTACATCTCAGGTCATTTATGCCAACATGTACAATGACAGAGTCATATTTGTACTTGCTGTGGAGTGACCTGAGTGCATGTGTTATGTGGTGGATTCTGCCACCAGACAGGCAGCTTACGGTAACCTTCTCCTTGTTCAGTCTAGTGAGTGGGACGTCTGTGTGCCTGATGATAGAATCACCGATTACTAGTGTGTTAAGTGTGTTATTTAGCCTTAGGGGCTATTTTTGCTTGGCACACTGACATTGTGACATATGTGGAACATGGTTTCTGTTGTGGGGTGGGGGTTGCTTGGGTGTATGCTTAGGAGGTCTCTGTTGTTTAGGCAGGTTCTTATTTAGAGCCTCTGAGTATGTTTCTGCGTGTTTCTGAGAGTTGTTTTCTGGTGCAGCTATGGCTGGTCTATGTGAGTCTTGTAATGTGGTGCTAGTGTTGCCCTTCTCCTTGTGACTGGTTGATCCAGTCGTGGGTTGAGAGAGCTTAGCCTCCAGTTTGGCTGTGTAGCTGCATCTCTCACATATGTTTGTGTTGGTTGGGAGGAGGAGGGGGTTGTCTGTGTACATGAGGCAATTGTAACATTGCCTCAGGATGCCCAGATTCACCAGCTGGACCAGACAGCACACCTGAAGCTGTCCCTTGAACATGCCTGAATAGATGGTTGGGACTGTATTGCTGATTGGATGCTTACTTCCAGTTCTTTTATTTCTATTATAGGTACCTTTCCGTTATCGGGGCAACAATGAAAATGCGGTCGCTGAGCTGCGAATGTACACAGAACACAGAACCAACAGGGTTTAACAGATGTTGGTTCACTTCATATGTCTTTATGTCACTGTCACTGTAACAGACTTTGTCATACCTGGTGGTCTGGCACTTATTTCTTTGTAATTCTTCATTTTGAATAGTTGGCAGTTTTCACATTAACGGTTATTTAACCAGTTCATGTCTAAGAGGTGACATAATTTCCGTGAAGCTCCTTCTACAGTTGCTCAGTGCTATATATATATATATATATATATATACACATATATATATATATATATATATATATATATATATACATATATACATATGATGTGCATTTTACAAAGAAATGAACATGTTTTCTGATTGTGATGAATGGAGGGTGACTTTTTTTTTATTTCAGTTGAAAGCTGCTAGCACACACGTAAGTGGTGTAGTCTGAAACTTTTATTTTGTGTCTGCTTTTGTTGGTTAGACTGACAATGAAACTGCCACTGTCCTACAGACACATATATATATATATGTAGATCGATTTTTTTAAAACTTGGAATCGGTTCTTCCGTGGCCATCCATTCTTCTTGCGTGCGTTTACTGTAACATTAGTTTCCATTATCCCTCGAAGCAAACAGCGAGTCACTGATACTTGTAATCCCGCACTGATTCTTGGTATTGATTATCTTGTTTTTGAGGCCAACATTGTCCTGCTGATATCTAATATCTTCCTTTTTTTTCTACTAGCAATATGGAATTAAAGTCACCTGATAGTCTGCAGCCCTTTACGCCGATCCTGCATACACAGGATGATGCACGTATGGCGAGCAAACTGTTATCTCTTTCATTGCTGGGGTAAAAGTAATGGCAGTTAATTTCCATTATATCACTTGATAACCTGCACTAATTCTAGTCAGACTGCAAATAAGGAACATCATTTTTGTAAAAGATATGCCGTCTGACCTTGCTGGTTCTATGTTTTGTGTACATTTGCGCATTTCGACTGCTGCCCCAATAATGGAAAAGTACCCTATTACAATATTCACTACTTCAAATACAGTCGCTTTAAACGTTCATTTCCGTTTGTTAGTAGTTTCTTTTTTGTCAGAAGCTGTAATGAAGCTTAACAAGGCCTTACTAAGTCCTGACAATTCAGATCCTGTATCCCAGCTGAAAACATAATTTCCTTACTTATACCCATTTGCTCACTCAATATTTCTGACAATGTACTCTGTAGGGAGTTTTCTCATTACACTCTCAAAACATATATTCCCAGTTACCCCTTACTTCCCCATCACACCTCTAACATTTGCCATCTACCTGACGAAAATTCTTTTGTGTCTGACTGGGGTATAAAAATACCTCTGGAAACACTTCTGAGCAAAAATCCTGAACCTTCTAGACTTTGTTGCATATTTGGGAGCCAAACACGTACTCTTTGTTTCCTTGTGAATTGCTTATCCGATCTCTCTCTTCCCGATCTTTTCTAACCTCGTCTGACTGATTCTGATAGTTATTGTACAATATTTTATATGCGCTACTAAGCATCCTTTTTTAACAAGAATTTCTGTTCTAGATTCAACTAAAAACTCTACCACAGCAGGTCTTTCACTTAGGATTCCTGCATTCCTTTCTCTAGACTCCAATATCAATCCCTGATAGGGAAGGGAGTCTCTAGCCTGTCCAAATGTCTTCTTGGCCACTTCCCATTCTATAACCTTTCTTTCTTTCTCTAGTTATTTGCTCCCAGTACCTTGGTTCCTTTGCCAGGTTTCTCCAATAAATTCCAACCCCCCTCTTGCCTATTGCCTGTACCCCTAACTGCAATAATCTGTATTGGCAGAATCCCCCTTTCTCCACTCCCATGTTGGCTTAGTTCTTAGAATACTTTCTGCTATTTTATAAATATAATATGACTGTTATTATTCTCCTTAAGGATCTGCATTCAAAATTTCACCCTCTCCCTATTTTCTGAATTTCTTTCCTGCTACACCATCATCCCTTTCCACTTCAAATTATAGCTTTCTGTTTGTGTCATGTAGATGAACCTTAGCTGTGTAGCTCTAAAAACATCTCTTCAAACCAGGTAATCCTAATCCATCTTGTGATGACCCACCACTGGACCAGTAATCAAGGAGCCTCAATCCTCATGACTGGCAACAGTGGGGGGCAGACACTGGGAGGATAACAGGTACATGCACAGTATTTTCAGATGCAGCTCTCTGTATCAAGTACAATTTTCCTTAAGAGCACTCAGAGACCACAGTCAGTCTGGAGCTGGTTTCTCCCTCTTTCTCCAGATCCTCAATAAGATTCCACACCAGCACAGCTATAGAGTTGAGATCTCAGCTGGGTGACTAATCCAAGACCTACAGCACCCTCTCTGTCCAACCAGTGCTTTGTGTCCTTGCCCAAGTAGCTGACACACACACACTTTGAGGTTTGATTTACACACACACCTGGGAGATGCTGGCACAGGTTTACTAGCTATGACCCCTTCAGCCCAGACTATAAGGTAGTTACCACTGCCACCAGCCAACTCCTTATCAGCTATTTTAAGGCCCTTAACAAAGGGTGTCCAATCTTACTGTGTAATATTAATATTAATACAAATGGTAGTTTGACCAAGAAAGAGCAAGGCTATTAGGAGTGGCCCACAAAGTGTCACCAACTAAATATGCAAGTACTATCAAAACTTAAATATCTCTACACAGATCAGCCACAATTAAAGGTTTAAATATATTTAATAATAATAGTACAAGACAATACTAAATATTCGTATTTATCTCCCTCCCTTCTTCTCTTAGACTTTCTGAAAACTACGAATACTTTAAAACTCAGCTTCATTCCTACCTTGCCCAGCACTGGAAATGTAACTGTATTCTCCCTACTTAACCTGCTTCAACTCATCTATGCTTGCTTCCTCATATAACTTCGCTACATAGTCCTCCACCTGAGACTGCTCTCCTAAACAGCTGCCTCTCTACATATTCCTCCACCTTTGGCTGTCCTCCTAAGCAGCTACCTCACTCTAAACCTAAAGACCTCCTATACTTCTGCCTCCCTCTAACTCAAAGGTTTTTTCTACCTTAGGCATTTCTACCTTAAATGCATACATAATGTAAATACTGTATATAGTCCTTGACCTCATCCCCCCTTACTGAGAACAATTAATCTTTACTACCTACACTAGCTGATACTGTTTAACTATGGCATTCACACCTTCCATGAGTAAACTTCACTTTTACTATCACTCAACCCCCTCTCTAAGAATATTCCAGAAACTATAATCTGTGCTCTATTAACAGTGTACTTCCCACCCTTATCACTTCGAGTTCTGCTAAAACTTAAATATACTACAACCTTCAAATTTCTATCCTTCATCTAATAACTGTTTTCGCTATAATTGTGAACTCTTATTAACTGAGTAAACACTATTCTCTTGCCTCTAACAACTTAAGTATTGTATAAATAGTTCTCTAAACAACTTTGTGAATATGTTTAAGAACTGTCTTGCCATTGTGCATTTGTACTTCTTCACATTACTTTGTATAATTTCATTTTGTTTACTTGTATGTAATATGGATTGTATAACTTCATCTTGTTTACTTGTATGTAATATGGATTGTATAACTTCATCTTGTTTACTTGTATGTAATATGGATTGTATAACTTCATCTTGTTTACTTGTATGTAATATGGATTGTATAACTTCATCTTGTTTACTTGTATGTAATATGGATTGTATAATTTCATCTTGTTTCCTTGTATGTAATATGGATTGTATAACTTCATCTTGTTTACTTGTATGTAATATGGATTGTATAATTTCATCTTGTTTACTTGTATGTAATATGGGTTGTATAATTTAATTTTTGTTTACTTGCATGTAATATGGATTGTATAACTTCATCTTGTTTCCTTGTATGTAATATGGATTGTATAACTTCATCTTGTTTACTTGTATATAATATGGATTGTATAATTTCATCTTGCTTACTTGTATGTAATATGGATTGTATAATTTCATCTTGCTTACTTGTATGTAATATGGATTGTATAATTTCATTTGTGTTTACTTGTATGTAATATGGATTGTATAATTTCATCTTGTTTACTTGTATGTAATATGGATTGTATAATTTCATCTTGTTTACTTGTATGTAATATGGATTGTATAATTTCATTTGTGTTTACTTGTATGTAATATGGATTGTATAATTTCATTTTTGTTTACTTGTATGTAATATGGATTGTATAATTTCATCTTGCTTACTTGTATGTAATATGGATTTTATAATTTCATTTTTGTTTACTTGTATGTAATATGGATTGTATAATTTCATCTTGTTTACTTGTATGTAATATGGATTGTATAATTTCATCTTGTTTACTTGTATGCAATATGGATTGTATAATTTCATTTGTGTTTACTTGTATGTAATATGGATTGTATAATTTCATTTTTGTTTACTTGTATGTAATATGGATTGTATAATTTCATCTTGCTTACTTGTATGTAATATGGATTGTATAATTTCATTTTTGTTTACTTGTATGTAATATGGATTGTATAATTTCATCTTTATTTACTTGTATGTAATATGGATTGTATAACTTCATCTTGTTTACTTGTATGTAATATGGATTGTATAATTTCATCTTGTTTACTTGTATGTAATATGGATTGTATAATTTCATCTTGTTTACTTGTATGTAATATGGATTGTATAATTTCATTTTTGTTTACTTGTATGTAATATGGATTGTATAATTTCATTTTGTTTACTTGTATGTAATATGGATTGTATAATTTCATTTGTGTTTACTTGTATGTAATATGGATTGTATAATTTCATTTTTGTTTACTTGTATGTAATATGGATTGTATAATTTCATCTTGCTTACTTGTATGTAATATGGATTGTATAATTTCATTTTTGTTTACTTGTATGTAATATGGATTGTATAATTTCATCTTGTTTACTTGTATGTAATATGGATTGTATAATTTCATCTTGCTTACTTGTATGTAATATGGATTGCATAATTTCATTTGTGTTTACTTGTATGTAATATGGATTGTATAATTTCATTTTTGTTTACTTGTATGTAATATGGATTGTATAATTTCATCTTGCTTACTTGTATGTAATATGGATTGTATAATTTCATCTTGTTTACTTGTATGTAATATGGATTGTATAATTTCATCTTTATTTACTTGTATGTAATATGGATTGTATAACTTCATCTTGTTTACTTGTATGTAATATGGATTGTATAATTTCATCTTGTTTACTTGTATGTAATATGGATTGTATAATTTCATCTTGTTTACTTGTATGTAATATGGATTGTATAATTTCATTTTTGCTTACTTGTATGTAATATGGATTGTATAATTTCATTTTGTTTACTTGTATGTAATATGGATTGTATAACTTCATCTTGTTTACTTGTATGTAATATGGATTGTATAATTTCATCTTGTTTACTTGTATGTAATATGGATTGTATAATTTCATTTTTGTTTACTTGTATGTAATATGGATTGTATAATTTCATTTTGTTTACTTGTATGTAATATGGATTGTATAATTTCATCTTGTTTACTTGTATGTAATATGGATTGTATAACTTCATCTTGTTTACTTGTATGTAATATGGATTGTATAATTTCATCTTGTTTACTTGTATGTAATATGGATTGTATAACTTCATCTTGTTTACTTGTATGTAATATGGATTGTATAACTTCATCTTGTTTACTTGTATGTAATATGGATTGTATAACTTCATTTTGTTTACTTGTATGTAATATGGATTGTATAATTTCATCTTGTTTACTTGTATGTAATATGGATTGTATAACTTCATCTTGTTTACTTGTATGTAATATGGATTGCATAATTTCATTTTTGTTTGCTTGTATGTAATATGGATTGTATAATTTCATTTTTGTTTACTTGTATGTAATATGGATTGTATAATTTCATCTTGTTTACTTGTATGTGATATGGATTGTATAATTTCATTTTTGTTTGCTTGTATGTAATATGGATTGTGTAATTTCATTTTTGTTTACTTGTATGTAATATGGATTGTATAACTTCATCTTGTTTACTTGTATGTAATATGGATTGTATAATTTCATCTTGTTTACTTGTATATAATATGGATTGTATAACTTCATCTTGTTTACTTGTATATAATATGGATTGTATAATTTCATCTTGTTTACTTGTATATAATATGGATTGTATAATTTCATCTTGTCTACTTGTATGTAATATGGAGCTTTTCTCCCCCGGGCCTCCACTGAAAACAGGCTCTTTGAGCCCAGTGGACCTCCCCGGTAATCAAACTGGAAATAAAATAAATAATAATAAATAATATATATTCACAGTGACATCAGAGTTCAAAATCACAGGAAATATTTAAAACAACATTGCAGGACAGTCTCAAATAATATCTAAACTAAGCTTTACTACATTCCTGACTGTGTCTAAGAGAGTTACTATACCCTAGAAACTTACTTATAGTGCAAGGCAGATGTGAGTAGGTCTTATTGATGCCATGTCAAGACAGAATACAGAATGCTCTGTCTCATTAAGAGACATCTCAAATTAATACCTCAAGTATTACTGCTGGTATAGGTTTCAGAATTACATAATTTCTTGTCATCTGACTCTAGTCCCCAGGCAAAACCCCCACTGCTGGAATGTAGCAGTATTTAGCATCTATCTGTGAAAATTCATAGACCTCAGAGCTTTGGCAGATGCTGGAAGTCATGAAACAATTACATTCCTCCACATTTCAAGACTAGTAATTAGTGCACCCTAAAGACGACACAGAAAGTTCCCTAGTACAGACATTGTGTCTCCAGCCTAGCCTATAAAGTAATTTAATTTAAGCTATTATTTTAAGTTAACCTCCTGTAGTCCCATTTCCACTATTAAAATATATACATTTAAACAGTTACAATAGTGCATGTACATTTCTGTTCTCTTCCACCAGGGGACACTGTGGTTATATCTCAAACAGCACTCTGCAAAAATCTTTCAGCACACACTTCTGTACCAGTTTGATATACACATGACACACAATGTTAATAAAGTTGTAACACAAGCATCTTATATAAATCATGTGATATTCACAAATGACATATAATTATTTACAAAATTTCAGCTAGCGGTGCTTGCAGTATCTCCTTTTGTCACACACCTTGTTCTACTGAAAGGATCAAATAAGCCCACTTGACCCTTTCTCCCTTTCCCTCCCAGATAAAATCATACAACTCTTTATTAATTATGGTCCTCAACTTCTTCTCTTGTTGGTAAAAATATGCCTGACCTGTATATAAAAGTAAAGAGATGAAAAAAAATTTCACTGCTTGCATCTTCTTATCCATACAACAATTTCCAGTTTCTCAGTTTTTGTATGCTTTGTTTAATGTCTTACCACATATCATTAGCTGCCATAACAGAATCTTTTTTAACCCATACTCTTAAATGCTTCATTTTATCATGTCCCCATAAATATGTGAAATGCTGAACCAATTCATGTGCAGGTACATAGTTTACAGCTAAAAATAAAGGCTAATGTTCATTAATTTTATATCCCAAAAAGACATGAAACTGCATCAGAATGTTCCACACACTGAGATGACCTTTTCTGGTTTTATCAGGAACAAAATAATATTGTCTGCAAATAAAGCCAACTTTTCTGGATTACTATACCAATGATATCCTTGACCATCAAAGTCCCTTATTTTCCTTGCCAGTGGCTCTAAATATAACACAAATAACAAAGGGAAAAAGTACACCCTGGTCTGGTTCCTCTGTTCAGACGCAACCTGGCAGTGACGAACCTTCTCACTTTAATTTGTGTCTCTGATCTCTCATATAGCCTCCTAATTAAGCTTATTATATCAGGGAATGCAAATGCTTCCATTGTCCTACTCATAAAATTCCAGCCTACTCTGTCAAATGCTTTCTCTGCATGAAGACCCACCAATGACAGCAGTACTTTCTTACATTCTTCTTCCATCTGGATCATCATTGTTCTATTAGTGTTGTCAAATGTCAGCCTCCCCAGCCCAAAAAATACACTGATCCTTATTTATGAATTTTGACAACACCGTTGCTATTATTTTAGCTATTAAATACATAAACACTTTATAATCATGACTTAAACTTGAAATGGGCCTATATAAAGCTGGGCCAGATGAGTCTTTGAGTCTTTCCATTTTTAGGTATCACAGCCACCACAGCTTTCTTCCAGGATGGTGGTGCTTCCCCTCATTTAAAAGTACTGTTAAACAAAATCTTCCAGATCTTTATTACTTTCTTCCTCCTAGCTTCTATACTCACACAGAAATACCATCTATTCCTGGAGATTTTCCTGCATATTGATTATACATCACTGTTTTTATCTAATCTCCACCTATCTTAACTGTTAATTGTTTTTTTTAAAGAAACACCCTTACAGAATTATCACTTGTGACACAGGCAAACTTACATTTACATAGAAGTAATCAAACCATATTAACATGTTCACATTTACAAAAATACATATCACAGATATTGTTCTATACAATATAATCAATCCAACATTACATAAATTGCTCAATTCCTGCCTTCTTTTAAAGCTTTAACTGTTATTTTTTTGAGCTTCATTCTACCTCTAACATTGGCATAGCTAAGTCTTCCATAAATATTTCCATTTGTTCTTTCTTCATTTTCATAATCCTCTGCTTTATAGAAATTGTCATAAGATTTCTGAAAAATCTGTAATACCTGTACAGGATCTCTGGTTATTTTTCTTGTTATACGCTCCCTAAGTTTATCAACAACCCTACTTTCTGTTGCATAAGTTGTTGTGCTAAATGTTTTTGTGCTCTGGAGTTATTATCAAAAAACAGTTGCTTAAACAGCAGTCTTTCTAAACTAATGCTTATTAACCCAGACAATTCCTTATTTAATTTTTAGCACTCTGCATTTGCACCTCTTCTTCTTCTATGAGATCCCCCTTACTCTGCAATACTTTAACTTTTGTCAACCCCTTTAAATAATTATTGTTATTCCTTAACTATATCTATTTTTATTTTATTTCTACCCTATTTTTAAACTCTACTTTCATTTTATCCCACTCCCTAGCTATAACTTCTGAAGAAATTTCTATCTTCCCTAATAACTCCCACTACCTATTCCTTAAATTCCTCTCTTTTTAACAGGTAGGTGGAAGTATCAGTGTCTCATTTTTACTTCATTACCATGCACTTTTTCTTAGTTATTATTGGCATATGATCTGTAATAGTTACTGGATGTATGTTAAAGCTTTCATCTGAATGCACATATTCCCATGAAATATAATTTCTGTCTAGTCTAGCCCATTTACTGTACTTTGATGAATAGCATGTACATTCTCTCAGAGTTCCTACTACTGAATTCACATCTTCTATATCCAATATTTTCATAAATTTCTTCAGAAATCTCTCCTGTTTTGTTATATGTTCCCTTCTAGGTCCTCAAGATATATCCTCACTATTGCAAATCAAGTTCCAGTCCCCATGTATAAGTAATATTCCCTGCTGAAAGCTGATTATTTCTCCCAAAAATTTCTTAAGCTCCATAATAGCAGTTTTAAGTGAAATGTAAATACATCCTCCTTCCTTGGTAGTAGCTCCTTACTACCAGAAATATACCATTACTATATTGTGTTCCTCTTCTATCGCTACTGGAGCTCCTCTAGTAATTACTATAAGTATTCTCCTTTTCTTTGTCCCTGAAATTCTGCTGAATATCTTTCCTGAAATCCTTTCTTTATGAAATTCACATGCTCATTTCTTTCCATGCGTGTCCTGTAGCATTGCTATTTGCAGTCTGCATTTCTTAATATAAATCAATATTATTTCCTTTTTGTCTATAGATGTGAGGCCATTCACATTCCAAAATAATATGTTTAGTGCAGTCATTATGAAAATAAGTTATTATTCCCATCTATTAGATATGACAGATTTTTTAAATGTCTATTTCCAGCTTTTATGTTACATGTAACCCCTAAGGTTGATTTTTATACAGTTGTTTTTGTCACCTCTATTTGACCTATGTCACATTTTACAAGATTTTTTAGTTTAATGAAAATCCCCCCCCCCCCCAAAAAAAAACATCCCCAGAACACCTCCATAACAAACACACAAAACTATGCACATCTTCAAATAATGAAGTTGAACCCTCCTCTTAGGAACAATTGTCCCAAACTGACAGCTGCACACAGGTGAATCCTAGCCTAAAATTATGGCTATCCATTGTAAGGCACATGTTAGCCTGCGCATCTACTTACACTAATTGCTGTCTTTCCCCTCTCAAATGTGAAAAACAACTTCTACGTTTTGAGAAAACATTAACTTTTAACCTTAAAAAACAAACTAGCTATCTTTAAATAAATCTAAGTTATACACTGTTGTAGTAAATACATCAAAGTATTTACTTACCAGAAAAATTGTAATGTCTTACTCACTTCCAATAATTTCAAACTTTAGTTTTACTGAACTGCTTGCCATTGCATCTTTTTTTCTGTCAATAAACAATGTCCAGAACTCTCAATTTATTGTCTTTGCCTTTAGTCAGCTTCTTTCCATGGAATCATAAGAACAAAATGTAGAGCTGAGCAACCCTCAGGTCTAGACTTCTTAATCACACTGAACATTTATTTACTTATACAGGGACATTTACTACATTGTGGCCTCTAATTTATTTTTAAATTCACTTGCATTCACAAAAGAAATGTCACTATGTTAAGCCCAGGGCATTAATCCAGACATTCTCCTAAGAAAATTAAAATAAAAAATTTCAGTTGTACATATATTACAATCAGTGCACTTTGACACCCCATACCCCACACCAACAGCCCAAAAGTACAACCTATTGACTTATGTATGCTTTTATCCAGCCCTTCTTCTCTTTTTATACAGTGATGCCTACATTTCTTAAAACTAAAAAAGAACGAAGAAAGAAAAAAGAACACCTATTTACTTTAGTAGTATCTTTTATGTCATACATCAACCACTAAAAATCTATATGATGTACAATTTATATCATAAAATGTTTTCTACAAATACTATTAAGAACAAAATGGTTTTACTTACAGTTACCTTTTCCTTACTTCTTCCTCCTCTTTTTTTTTCATTTAGTGTCCTTCCAAACATTAATGACATGAAGTGAGGCATATGCCCTGTCAGTCTCCAACAGGTTTAACAAAGTCAACAAAAATCAAATCTTTAACCACTTTCTCTTCTAAAGCCACATTTCATAAAATGATGCTTTATAATCTCACATTTATTCACTAATTTCAGTGTTGCTGGTATTCCTCCTTTTCATCTCCATCTCCCGACCCTGGACTCTGGTTCAAGTCCAAGGTACTCCCAATTCTTCTAGTCAACTCCTGTGCTTTTTATGTCTCTCAATCAATTTCCTTTTGAATACTGGTAAAGTTTCTCCATGAACCTTACCATCAGAAGAATGAGAAGCAGAGTCCCTTTCTGTTTGTTGGCTCACTTTTTGTTGGACAAACTAGTATTTACACCTAAGACTGTTCTGCATCAAAAATACTTTGATTCTCCAAGAAAAAATATTCTGAAGACAGTTGGATACTGTAGCTTGAATCTCAGACCTACATCTCAGCATTCCCTGATTGCTTGAATAAATTTTCTTCTCTTCTGCTTGATGTACAGTGAATAATCATTTTCCAAAAGCACTACTGTATCCAATTTTTAATACTTCTCCCTTCTGCCACAGTTTTGCCAGGATCAATTATTTCTGCTGGTATAACTGCATTTTAATAATACAGGTCTTGGCTGTTTTCTGATGGCCAGGTTTGGAGTATACACATGATGTGTCCTTTCAATTAACAAATCCTGCTGTGGAATACCACTTCAGATGCTTATTTGTGCTTTCATAAAAATGAACGGCCTTTTCATTCCAGTTTCTCCAGTAGAGAAGAAAATCTCAGGTTTTCTCTGCATACTCTGTCCTCTAACTCTGATTTTTTAAACAGCTCTTCTGGAGGAGTTTCATACTTAGCCAGAATTTTGTTTGTTTCAACCTCTGATTTTTGCAGTGTTATCAGTTCATCTGAATAGCTGTTTAAACCTCCTTCCATTTTCCAGTCTTTTGTTATTTGAGTCGATATGCTCCTTTAATGTATAATTTAGTTTAATCAACTCTAATAACATTTGACTTATTTTTTTTTCTCTAAATCACTGGAAGACATCTTTTGTACCACTGCTGGAACTACATTTTGCTGAACAGCTGCAGGATTCATCCCAGACAGTGTTTTCTCTTCAGCTTTTCTGGTTGATTTTCTTTCAGGTTCTCTAAATGTCTTCTTTGCTGGTATCTAGGTACTATACTTACTAGCCAGTAACTGAATTTTACTGAAGCTGATAATATTACTGACTGTTGTTTCTCTTTTCTGTTTTCACAATGGGAAAGCCAAAGTTAAGCTGCTGGTCAGTGTGCAGCCACCCCGATGTGTCTATTGTAAGAAAGTCCTTTCATATTGCACAACTTATAAACAAAGGGACTGTGTCTAGATCTAGGGATGTCATTGTCTGTTTCTTAGTCCTCATTAGGCCAGTCACTGAATATATTGGCCCGTTTGGCATGTACCTGTCCATAATCATGCAACAACTCAAAGGCCCACAGAGATACTTTACTAAAAGGATACAGGTCCTAACAACCTGTTCTACATGAACAGATTCAAAGCCCTGTCACTGCACTTGGTATCCTACAGAATGCTAAGAGGTGACAATTTATTGGCATACAAGGCATCCTCCAACCCATTACTGATGGATTTACTGCATATCAGCAAGTCAAATGGCACCATAAATACTTAGTCTAGGGATCTAAACCTCTTCTACAACATCAACAGAATTGCTTGGAGGGGGCAGATATACTCACAGAGGATATTGCAGTTGTGGTACAGACTCCCCATCCACATAAAACAAAGTTCATCCCTGAAAATATTCAAGCACAACTTAGATCGATGGATGGGAAACAGAAAATTTACCCCAGAACTGCCCCTTACTACTAATGGACAGAAGCACCTCCAAAATGCTTTATTCTTTGCATGGTTCCCCTGAAATTATCTAAGGTATGATCCTAGTAATTTTCCTTATATAATGACCAACCATGGGATGGGTATGGACAGTCTATAACCAAATGGGACAGACTATTTTGAGCACAAAAAGGGGAAACGGCTAGGCTTAAAATGACCCACAGGGACAGCTAGCCTAGTAATTACTTATGAGCCTATGCTCCAGGTTCTTAAAGCCAGTTTCCATTGCTAGGTTCAGTGGTTCCTAAATCCATCCCAATCATGCCTGCCACCTAAGTGGCACAGCATACAACTTTACAAGCCTTTATCTTACTGGGAATCTGCCACAAAATCACTCCATAGCCATTTCAGGCTGAGCTAGGCCATGTTATGTAGCATACTTCCCAGCATGTACCACTGCCAGGCTTAGCTCCAGGGTTGAAACTTGGTAACCTTAGCCTGGGCAGCATCCTTTTAAACAGTGAAAAATCACTCAGGAGTCTTTTTGTAGATGTTCTTTGTCTGGAATCTTACCACATATTGCTTCCATCAGCAACACACGACTGCAGGTGACAGAGGACCAACACACATTACTGCACACAAACCCCTCAGCCATAATAAGGTGGTGATTCACTCGGGGGGTGAATAACACAATGTTATCAATTAATTATCAAGGCACTTCAAAGATCAGTTTTATATTTCAGTATGGAACATGTTACTGCTAGATATCAGATATGAATTTTGTGGGTATATTTCTTTCATGAGTTTTGCAAAATACTCATTACACATCCACGTCAATTTTCTTTTATGATGTTCACATCTTTTTCAAATTGTGTAATTTTCCTTTCAAACTACGTATGTTTGTATGTTTGTAGTTTGCAGATAGGCTGCACTACATCAGATGAGGTATGTAAAGAAAGAATAACAGCACAAAGAGTGTGTAAAGAAAGAATAACAGCACAAATTAAGTGTAAAGAAAGAATAACAGCACAAAGAATGTGTAAAGAAAGAATAACAGCACAAAGAATGTGTAAAGAAAGAATAACAGCACAAAGAAAGTGTAAAGAAAGAATAACAGCACAAAGAATGCGTAAAGAAAGAATAACAGCACAAAGAGTGTGTAAAGAAAGAATAACAGCACAAAGAATGTGTAAACAAAGAATAACAGCACAAAGAATGTGTAAAGAAAGAATAACAGCACAAAGAGTGTGTAAAGAAAGAATAACAGCACAAAGAATGTGTAAAGAAAGAATAACAGCACAAAGAATGTGTAAAGAAAGAATAACAGCACAAAGGATGTGTAAAGAAAGAATAACAGCACAAAGAATGTGTAAAGAAAGAATAACAGCACAAAGAATGTGTAAAGAAAGAATAACAGCACAAATAGTGTGTAAAGAAAGAATAACAGCACAAATAATGTGTAAAGAAAGAATAACAGCACAAAGGATGTGTAAAGAAAGAATAACAGCACAAAGAGTGTGTAAAGAAAGAATAACAGCACAAAGAGTGTGTAAAGAAAGAATAACAGCACAAAGAATGTGTAAAGAAAGAATAACAGCACAAAGAATGTGTAAAGAAAGAATAACAGCACAAAGAAAGTGTAAAGAAAGAATAACAGCACAAAGAATGTGTAAAGAAAGAATAACAGCACAAAGAATGTGTAAAGAAAGAATAACAGCACAAAGGATGTGTAAAGAAAGAATAACAGCACAAAGAGTGTGTAAAGAAAGAATAACAGTACAAAGAGTGTGTAAAGAAAGAATAACAGCACAAAGAATGTGTAAAGAAAGAATAACAGCACAAAGGATCGGGTAATTCCCTGACAGTGAGTGCAGAGGGCTAAAGCAAAGCTCTGAGCTGTTAAGGAGCTTCTTTGTATGCTGAAGGTACAGGGCTTGATTCCTTCCATGTTAATTTGCCCCCTGTACGACTCTGACCATGTTATGTCATACAGTGAGCAACGTCGCCCCTGAAAAGAGACAAGTGCAATGGTGTACAGCAAGGAAGTAGTCCAAGTGCTAACAAAGACAAGAGTTTAAATACTAAAATGGCTGTAGATGTTCTGTAGGTTAGGAAATGCAAATATACAACACACAAAGCTGTTGAAGCACAGCTTTGTAAGAAATGTAAATCGAACAAGAGTTGCTACTTGTTTAACTAAATGTGGACAGAATACATTCAATTTCCTGACCATATTACACATAAAGCGCAAAACTGCAGCTCATGCTTTTACTGTGTTCTCTCTTTTCAGGTGCTTCTCTACAGAATGACAAAAAGCCCATCATATAAGGGTTGCCACCTTCAAGAAATAGAATTTTTGGCTTTATATCAGGGACACGTATCTGTATCATTTGTGATTGGGGCCTTTAGCTTCTGCAGAACAGGAATAGTTGGCAGAAGCAGGGTACCATTAATTTGTGTTTTCCAAGTCTCTAAATAAATATACTTAGAGACATCAGATATAGCTGTTCAAAGCAGGGTAGACACTTCACTGGTCTAACAGCTTAATCAGTAGTTCTACTCACTGTGGGTTATGGAAACACAGATACCAATGCTAGGTTTAGATTCTCTAGAAGAAACCAAACCATACTTCACATGTAGGGCAATAACAAAGGAAAATAAAACACAACATTGTCAGTATCAATCCACTGTTCATTAATACGAAATATTCCAATAGGTTCTCACAACCCACATAGGGCTCTGCTTTGTGAAATAAACAGCCCAGATCACCTGTTAGCTTTTACAATAACAGTCGTGCGCAGTGTGTGCAGTTGTAACAATACTTTCTTAAAATGAGCACAATGGTCCTATCACTGATAGTTCATAGGTTCATACTAGGCTATCTGCCCTAGGGCATTTATAAACCTAGCCAGAGTGTATAGTGTTTTCCAACTTACTCCTTTAATATTAGTGACCAAACTCTCATTGTTTGTATGCACACACTGCACGCAGAAGCACCGCTGTTAGTACTGCTACACTACCGCAATCGCAAACAAAACCGTACTACTACACTACCGCAATCGCAAACAAAACCGTACTACTACACTACCGCAATCGCAAACAAAACCATACTACTACACTACCGCAATCGCAAACAAAACCGTACTACTACACTACCGCAATCGCAAACAAAACCGTACTACTACACTACCGCAATCGCAAACAAAACCGTACTACTACACTACCGCAATCGCAAACAAAACCGTACTACTACACTACCACAATCGCAAACAAAACCGTACTACTACACTACCGCAATCGCAAACAAAACCGTACTACACTACCGCAATCGCAAACAAAACCGTACTACTACACTACCGCAATCGCAAACAAAACCGTACTGCTACACTACCGCAATCGCAAACAAAACCGTACTACTACACTACTGCAATCGCAAACAAAACCGTACTACTACACTACAGCAATCGCAAACAAAACCGTACTGCTACACTACAGCAATCGCAAACAAAACCGTACTACTACACTACCGCAATCGCAAACAAAACCGTACTGCTACACTACTGCAATCGCAAACAAAACCGTACTACTACACTACCGCAATCGCAAACAAAACCGTACTACTACACTACTGCAATCGCAAACAAAACCGTACTACTACACTAACTACTACACTACCGCAATCGCAAACAAAACCGAATCCCCAGCTTATTATAAATCAGTGCCCATATAAATTCCTCTCTCTACCAAAAGCATAGCTATCAATATAAATGAACATTTAATAGATTGGAATTAGTTCCTCTAAAAAGGCAACTGCAAGCCAGTTATAAGAACTAGCTCTCAGAAAGTACATTGTTAGTCTGTTTCTATGGAAATGTGTTAGCTGAGGATCAGCAGAGTAAAATGCATGCCGGAACACTGTATTCTGCTACACCGCAGCGAATATTACGGTGCGAAAATATAACAGATGTGTTAAACTGGATTTTTCCATCAGAAAGACTTTAAACGTGAAAATATAAATTATATATATATATATATATATATATATATATATACATACACACACACACACACACACACACACACAATATATATATCCATAAATATATATATATATATATATATATATATATATATATATATATATATATATATATATATATATATATATGTATATATATAGTGGATATAATGTGTACACACCCATGTTAAAATGCCAGGTTTTTGCGATATTAAAAAAAAATGAGAACACAATAAATCATTTCAAAGCTTTTCCCACCTTTAATGTGACATATAACCTGTACAATTCAATTGAAAAACAAACACATTTGTTAGGGGAAAAAATATAAAAAATAAAACCATACAATAAACTGGCTGCATAAGTGTGCACACCCTTAAACTAATACTTTGTTGAAGCACTTTTTGATTTAATTACAGAATTCAGTCTTCTTGCATAGGAGTCTTCAGCATGGCTTGACTTGGCAATATTTGCCCACTCTTCCTTTCAAAAGCACTCCAAATATGTCAGATTGCGAGGGCATCTCTTGTGCACAGCCCTCTTCAGCTCACCCCACAGACTTTCTGTTGGATTTAAGTCTGGGCTCTGGCTGGGCCATTCCAAAACTTAAATTTTCTTCTGGTGAAGCCATTCTTTTGTTGATTTGGATGTATGCTTGGGGTCATTGTTGTGTTGAAAGGTGAAATTCCTCTTTATCGTAAGTTTTCTAGCAGACACCTGAAGGTTTTGGTCCAAACGTGACTGGTATTTGGAACTGTTCATAATTACCTCCACCTTGACTAGAGTCCCAGTTCCAGCTGAAGAAAAGCAACCCCAATGCATGATACTGCCACCACCATGCTACACTGTGGGGATGATGTTCTTTTGGTGATGCAAAGTGTCATTTTTGTGCCCAACGTACCTTTTGGAATTGTGGCCAAAAAGTTCAACCTTGGTCTCATCAGACCATAACACATTTTCCCACATGCTTTTGGGTGACCTGATGTATTGTTTTGTAAATTTTAGCTGGGCATGGATGTTGTTCTTTGTAAGAAAAGGATTCCCGTTTTGCAACCCCACCCCATAGGCAAGACATATGGAGAATACGGGAGATTGTTGTCACATGTAGTACACAACCAGTACTTGCCAGAAATTCATGCAGCTCCTTCAGTGTTGCTTTTGGTCTCTTGGCAGCCTCCCTAACCAGTTTTTGTCTTGTCTTTTCATCACATTTGGAGGGGTGTCCAGTTCTTTACGTCACTGTTGTCCCATATTTTCTCCACTTTTTGATGACTGTCTTTACTGTGTTCCATGGTATAGCCAATGTTGTGGAAATGTTTTTGTACCCTTCTCCTGACACCTTTCACCAATGAGATCCCTTTGATGCTTTGTAAGTTGTCTGCAAACCATGGCTTTTGCTACAGCAGGAAACTGAGTAAATGTAAGGAAAATCCTACTAGGACAACTGAACTTTATTTGGGGTAAATCAGAGTCTCTCTAATTGATGGCAGGTGTTTACCGAAGAAGACTGAATGCTCTAATTAAAGCAAAAAGTGCTTCAACAAACTATTAGTTTAAGGGTGTGCACACTTATGCAACCAGCTTATTAAACGTTTTTTATTTTTTATATTTTTTCCCCTAGCAGACATGTTTGTTTTGCAATTGAATTGGACAGGTTATAGGTCACATTAAAGGTGGGAAAAGTTTTGATATGATTTATTGTGGCCTCATTTTTTATATCACAAAAACCTGGTATTTTAACATCTGCCCATGGGCATTTATAAGCCTAGCCACAGAGTGATGGCTTTCGCCTCCCCATTAGATTAGTAACCTGGGCCTCTGTCAACAGGGCTCCTGAAGTGATCCTAGGGTAGAACTTACGATTACCCATCCACTCATCAAGATTTCTCTTGAAGAGGGTCAGAGAGGAGCTCTGTCGAATATGGATTGGGATTCTACTCCAGAGTGAGGGGAGTCGCTGGGACAGGAATCGATCCCTCCAGCATGTCCTGTTTATTGCTGTACATAAGTTCAAGTCACTAGAATGAGTGGTTCTGAGGGATATCGTTTTTTGAGGTGAAGCATGTCCATTAGTTCAGGGTTTGACATGGCCCTATAGGTCAGGCACAGGTCACCTCTGAGCAGACGGTAAGCGACTGAGAAGAGCCGGAGCTTTTTTAGTCATGCTTCACAGGGTAATTGTTTAAGGCCCTTAATCCTCTTAGTGAGGTACTTCTGTGGTCTTTCTAGTTGTTGCAGGTGTCTAGTGAGGTACACCCCAAATAGGGCATTGTACCCTATTATGGGCCTAATGAGTGAGGAGTAAAGGGGCACAATCACCTCCTTGGATCTGGATGAGAAACCCTTTGTGATCAGGTGTGCCACATAGAAGGATTTCCTGACCATTTTGGCTTTGTGGTTATCCAAGGAGAGCATGTTATCTACTTGGTTACCCAGGTCCCTAATTACTTCTTCTGTACTTAGTGGTTTCCCATCTATGTGGTAGTTTGTAGGTACTTTGTTTTTCACAAATGGGATTACTATGCATTTTTTGGCATTTAGCTTGAGGCCGTGACTTTGACACCAGGTGTTTGTCTCTGTGAGACCCTTCTGCAGGATGTCTGTGTCAGCTGGAGAGTCAATTACTGCACCCAATTTACAGTGATCTGTGAACTTGGTTAGCCACAGTCCCTCCGCCTTTGGCTGTACTTCGTAGAAATATATACTTAACAGGAGGGGTCCCAGAACTGAGCCCTGTAGGACTCCGCTTGTGACTGGTTTAGAGTCAGACATGGTGCCTGCCACTCTTACCGTGTGGGTTATGTCTGAGAGCCAACTGGCAACCCATCTCGTGACATGGGGGTTGATATTTAAGCTGGTGAGTTGTCTATGATTCTGAGTGTAGGATGGTGCTGAATGCCTTAGTGAGGTCCAGATATGCTGTGTGGACCACCTTCCCTTCATCTATGGCCTTGGTGACTGTTCTGAAGAAGTCGACCAAGTTCAGGAGGCAAGATCTGCCTTTAACAAAGCCGAACTGGGTGGGGTCCAGTGTCTGGAGGTTCCCAATGTCCCTGTTAATGAGCTCCATGATAATGCGTTCCATGGCTTTGCAGACCAAGCTAGTCAAGCTTATAGGGCGATAGTTCCCAGGGTCAGTTGTGGCACCACCTTTGTGGAGTGGTATGACTGTTGCTGTACGCCATTCTTTGGGTACATAGCCTGTAGAGAAGCTGAGTTTGAAAAGTGATTTGAGATGGGGGGTTAGTTCATTTTGAAGCTCGTGTAAGACCCAACCTGGGATAGCATCTGGTCCCATTGATGCTGTGTTTTTGGCCTTTGCAAGGGCTGTCTTTACTTGTGTGTCTGAGATATCTGGAGCACCACATTCGTCTGGGATGGGTGCTAGCCCCTTTGGTGGAAAGGGGGGGTGAAGTTTGCACTGAACTTGTCAGCCAGGATGTTGGCCATTATACACTAGCTCGGAGCGTATCTGAGAGTTTGCCCCTAGACTCTTGACATAGTTAAAGAAGGCCTTGTGGTTATCCTTAGAGTCATTGGCTATTTTTCTTTCGAAGTTGGCCTTGGATGATTTAATGAGGGAGCGCAATCTTTTACTGATGTTAATCAGAAATGCCTTATTATTTTGGGATTTTGTTCTATCTTGCAGGAGTTTCCTCCTTCTGCTGTAAAGTTTATTAATGGCCAGGGTCCACCAGACTGGCTTCCTCTTTTTTGAGGAGTTGGTCTTGGTTTTACTTGGGATGGCTTGGTCCATGCATTCTTGAAGGTGTTCATAGAATGCACTTGTAAAGGATTCTGCCGATGGGTCATCATTTTCCATTTGATTGGGAGCTTTGAAACTTCCCACCTCAGTCTTGTGGAGTGTGAAGTTGGCTTTAGAGAAGTTTTTTACCTTGATTTTCTTGACTGGGGGGGGGGGTCGGAATGTGGATGTCCAATGTGATTAGTTTGTGATATGATCTTACCAATGATGAGTTTACATCAGGTGTGGAACATAGGTTCCCCATGCTGGTGATGACCAGGTCCAGTATGTTGTCACCTCTTGTGGGAGTGGTGACCAGTTGTTCAAGGGCGTTTGAGTTTATAAACTCAAGGAAGCATTGGGCTAGGGTGTTTGAGCTTGAGTAGTTTTCCCAGTCAATGTTTGGATAGTTGAAGTCACCCAGTAGCATGGTGTTGGGTAGAATCTTCATACTTTCTAATGTTCTCAGGAATGCTGTGTGAGGGTCCTGAGACAAGGTGGGAGATCTGTAGCAAGCTATAAATTGAACAGTCAATTTACCCGCTGTCAACTGCACTTGAATGTTCTCAGATTCCACATGCTGTGCTACTAACCTGGAGGTGTGGGTGTTATTGATGAACATGGATACACCACCTCCTTTTGTGTTCTGGTCCTGGTTTTGGGACCTAAAGGTATGGTAGGAGTTATAGCCTGGTAGTGCTGGGGTGCTCTCTGGAGCCTTGAACCAGGTTTCTGTCACTGCACATACGTTGATTTCTTTCATACTAAGGAGAGCCTTGAGTGCGTGCATTTTGAGGTTTAGACTTCTGGCGTTGAGTAGCATTACCTTCAGTTTTTGTTTATTACTGTTGTTTATGGAGGCAGGTTTGTTTTTTGAGCCTTGCCTAAAAAAGCCAGTATTGGGGCGGCAAGAGTCTTGGCCAGTATTCGAAAGCTCAGGGGCGACAGGTGCAAGCCGTCTCTGGCGAAGCATCGTGGCTTGTCAAGCATGTCATCCCAGGCTGACAAGTACTGTATCCCCTTTGAATGACGCCAGTAGTTTAACCAATTGTTGAAACTGATCATTTTTTCTTCGTATGCTGGCATAATTTTGGGTGAGGGCAGGATGCTACTTAGAGTCACAGTCATACCAGCCTGGGCTACATGGTCAGAGAGCTCCTCCATATCTCTTTTCATGTAGTCCAGGGAGGTATGTCTCAGGTCATTTACGCCAACATGTACAATGACAGAGTCATATTTGTACTTGTTGTGGAGTGACCTGAGTGCATGTGTTATGTGGCGGATTCTGGCACCCGACAGGTAGATTATGGTATATATATATATATATATATATATATATATATATATATATATATATATATATATACATATATATATATATATATATATATATATGGATCTAGGACTGTTGAACGAAAGTTCAACAGTCCGAATCCACTATCACCGAACACACTTTAATGAAAGCGCTTTCGTTAAAGTGTGTTTAAAAAAAACAAAACAAAACATTAAATCTATTTTTATGCAGGGGGGCAAGACCCCCTGCACCCCGCCATGTGGGGGGCTGAGTCTCCCACACACCCCTACTTTAATATTCTCACTCCGAAATCGCACGACAGTGGTGAAAGGGAACTTTCCTTTATCCGCACCATAGTATGACCAGCACAACAGGCATACTTACGTGAAAATGCTGCTTCGGTGAAAAGCATTTCCTATGTACTGACTCTTGCATGAACGCACTTTTTACTGAATTGTGAATGGGTGGGCATACTTACACGAAATTGCTTGCCCCCTGCGTAAAAGTAGATTTAATGTTTTTTTTTTTTTTTTTTAAACATACTTTAGCGAAAGCGCTTTTTCGATGAAAGCGCTTTCATTAAAGTGTGTTCGGTGATAACTGTTGAACTTTCGTTTAACAGTCCTAAATCCATATACATACACATGTATCGTGACAATAACAGCATTCAAAAAATAGTAAATCACACCAACAACTCTTGTTGTACTTTAGCGCTTTCGTCTTATTTATTATCAAGACTTCTTCAGAAAGACATGTTCTCTTTGTTACATTTCTTAGTTAAAATTTCTTCTCTTCGTTCAATTTTTTTTGAGTGCGGTTAATTTTAGTTTTATATATATATATATATATATATATATATATATATATATATATATATACACACATACATATATATATATATATATATATATACACATACATATATATATATATATATATATATATATATATACATACATACATACATAAATATATATACATACATAAATATATATATATATATACACACATATATATATATATATATATATAATTAACCGCACTCAAAAAAAATGAACGAAGAGAAGAAATTTTAACTAAGAAGTGAACTTCGTGACAATAACAGCATTCAAAAAATAGTAAATCACACCAACTCCTCTTGTAGTACTTTAGCGCTTTTGTCTTATTTAATATCAAGACTTCTTCAGAAAGACGTTTCATAACTATGAGCAACCATTTTCACTTCCTTTAAATACATTAGTTCTAGCAGGCCATTTAAATTAACAACAGAAGGAGGGGGAACAATCATCACAGGGGAAGAAGGAGAGGGAACGGGATACAGTACTAGTATTACCGGGATGGACCACCCTGATCACCCTCCCCATTCAACGATACCAGCACCTGATAGCACTGACATGAGGTCTCCAGAAGGGGTGGGTGACATCTTTAACCTCACCACACGAGTTTTCTCGGAAAGCCATCATAAGGTACTGAAGAAAGGCTTTTCTTTCATCCCGGCGCAGAGAGCCAACACAGCGGATGTTATCCTGGACCTCAAGTGCTACCTGAGAAAGTTACAACTAAAATTAGATATGCAACAATATGAAGAGGAAGAAGATGAGGAAAGCTTGGAAGATAATAACAAACCCCTTACCATGAAGAGCCTGTACACTCCTGCACTCTCAACACACTGAGCCTCTTTGCGAGTACCTGCGAAAGGGATATCAGGAAACTCCTTTCTGATAAGCCCTCGGCAAAGTGGCACAACCTGAACAGGGAAGAAAGACAGGCTTGAAAGGAACTGAGTCAGGACAAATCCCTACGGATCATGAAGGCTGACAAGGGATCCGGGATAGTAGTGATGGACCAGGAGAGATATATCCAAACACTTGAAGCATCCCTCATGGATAACCAGTTCTACAAAATGGTCTACATCAACCAGGTACAACAAAACTTTAAACAAATTGACAATCTACTATTGGAACTGTACCTCAGGGATGAGATCTCTCAAGATGAAAAAGACTTCATGCAGGTCATGACACCCAGCCTTGGAAAATTCTTTGGAATCCCCAAGGTTCACAAGAACCCTGAATATCCACTATTACGCCATGTGGTATCGAACTGAAGAACAATAACAGAAAAGATTTCACAATACGTGGACCACATCCTTAACCCCATTGTACAGAACAGCAAATACTACACCAAGGACTCCTGGGCGTTTCTAAATGACATCTCCAAACTAAGGCTGGATGGAAGGGAATATTTACTGGTCACCCTAGATGTAGAAGCACTCTACACAAACATCCCCCATGCCAAAGGACTGACCCTCACCAGACAGTACCTGAACGGGCACTCCAACCTAAGCAGGACTAAGATTAATACTGTATGCAGGTTAACAGAAGCAGTATTAAGAAATAACTTCTTTCAATTCAACGGGAAGATTTACCACCAACAGAAAGGGGTAGCCATGGGGTCCAAAATGGCCCTGGCATATGCAAACTTAGTCCTCAGAGCCTGGGAAATAGATAAGGTTGAATCACTGCCTGGGTCCAACAACACCATAATGTACAGGCATTATATTGATGACGTCTTTTTTGTCTGGAAGGGGGACAGACTTTCTCTGAGCAATTTTCTGGAAACCCTTTTCCAGAGTCTGGACTTCCTGACCCTCACGATAGGACATATCGGAACCACCACTCAATTCCTGGATATCCACCTCACTATAGACCCAGAAAGTGGACAGTTTGACTCCAACATCTACCGCAAGCCCACTTTCCGGAATAACTATCTAGAGTTCAGCAGCCAGCATCCCCATTTCATGAAAAAGAATATTGTAAAAGGACAATTCATCCGGTTATCCAGCCTAATTTTTAGTCACGAGGTTTTCATCAAGGAAGGTTTTTACCTCAGAAACTTGTTCTTAGAAAGAAAATACCCAGAGTATTTAGTGGGCAACCTTTTCCAAGAGATCATACAGCATAGACACTCCAGGTACCCACAAATCCTGGAAAAGGGATTCACAGCATGGACACAGAAAGGACTGAACAGAAAGGACTGGGTGTCAAGTTTCCCCCTTCCAATTTCCACAGATATGTTTGGAATCGGAGGGGTCCTCACCAACAAGTGGGACATCTTGGAAGGAGAAAAAGGTCTAACAAAGTTACTTGGGACAAGCCCGAACTTCTGTTTCAAATGAACCTCTTCTTTTGGTGGTGCGTTCGAGAGGAATAAAAGCCCATCCCCACAGAACAAAGTATCGACAGAACCTGGAATGTCTGACTATGGCAAGTGTGTCGCCTGTGTACACATACGAAAAAACAACAATGTCACCTTCCCGCACTGCAACAGAACTGTCAGTCTACGTGACCACTATGACTGCAACACAAAAAATGTAGTCTACTGTGCTTTCTGCAAACACTGCGGGAATATCTATATCGGCAAAACAAACAGAAAGCTGAGTAGCCGTATTAAAGAACACACTGCAGCAATACACAAACAGGACAGTTTGAATGCCTTGGCTAAACACAGTGCTATTTGCCCAAACTTCACAGGATTCAAATTCACAGTGGTGGAAAAAATAACAGAATTTGTAGGGGACATGGACACATTCCTGCAACTCCGGGAATTAAAATGGCAGATAGAACTGAGAGCTGATGTCTATCCAGGTCTCAACGAGACACTGAACATTAAATGTGCACTTAAATGGTATAGAGACTGAAATGTGATAGGGTTTGAAGAATTGTGCAAGAGGGTTTGAAGAATTGTGCAAGGGGATTTAATGTGTTTATGGATTTACAACTGTGCAAGTGAATATAATGTGTTTCCTCTCTCTCTGACTTTTGCCTCCCCCCTACCCCCTACACACACGCTCCCAGTCACCAGGCTAGCCCCCACTGACCCCACCAACAACCCCCCCGATCTCACTTTTCACGCAGCCATTCAAGGGGTGATACCATCCGCACTGACAGTCTTTTGGGACACTCTATTATTCGTATTCTCTTACCCATCAAACCCCAGCTCCACACTCCTCGTCATGGGTGGCCCCTAACAGCACCCCCTCAAGTCCACACCGCATTCCTCCCACTCCCCCATCAGGTGGCATACCCACACATTTCTCTACACACACACTGATACTCAAGCATAGTAGGACTCTCTACCCGACTCCTTCACCTTTCTCCATGCACTTCTTTACTTACCTTTGGAGGCAGGGACTCATAAGTTACGCGTTTATATTAGAATTATCACAGCATGACTCTCATCCTTACTGGTCCCCCCATATTTTTAATAATTTTTTTTTTTTGCTTTTGTACACATTCCCTTTTTGCAGACAATCTCTTTTTGCACACGATCCCTATTAGTATGCACACGGCACCACAAGGCTATTACTGTCGGACTAATTTACCTTATGTAACTGCGATTGTAATGTTAATGAAAATGCACGCAGCACCCTGCCTGTTCACACTTTACTATTGGAAAGGAACTGTTGTTAATTTAAATGGCCTGCTAGAACTAATGTATATAAAGGAAGTGAAAATGGTTGCTCATAGTTATGAAACATGTCTTTCTGAAGAAGTCTTGATAATAAATAAGACGAAAGCGCTAAAGTACTACAAGAGTTGTTGGTGTGATTTACTATTTTTTGAATGCTGTTACTGTCACAAAGTTCATTTCTTAGTTAAAATTTGTTCTCTTCGTTCAATGTTTTTGAGTGCAGTTAATTTTAGTTATAAGTCTTCTACTCCGCGTGACAGTATGGCAGGAAACATAGCACCCAACTCAGGCGCTAGCAGCCAACTGAAGACAGAAGCAACCAGGCGCAGGACACCAAATGATCCAACAACAGTACTTACAAAATTATCGGAAGGAATTTGTTTGGTGCAGGATCTCTTCGAGTACCTAAACAGCAGACCTTTAACACCTACAAATGAAAGGATCACCAGGGACCGCACTGAACCCCCGGACCACTCTGGACCCAGGGCCACAATTAACAACAGAACTGGGACAGAAATAAGGACCACACAGGCCCTTGAAATGATACTCACACAGATGGAAATGAATCCCTTCCATTGCGTGGTCCAGAATACAACAGTACAAATGGAGTACAGTCAAAACAGAGGGGTCTCACAGAGCACCAGGTCTCTGATTACCAGATTCGAGAGACTGATTAAAACCTACAAAAACCTGGAGCATGACAACTTCTATCTGGAAAGGTGTTTAGAGCTGGATATAGTCCCACAGGGTCTCAGATGTAACAAATTTCCTAACAGGACCACTCCAAACTCTCAGCTTCACAAAGAACTGGTCAAAATATATAATGACTCTGGGCTAGCAGCTATCAAAGCCCTCATCCAAAGCAATACTGAGAGTATGGCCACCTACAAGTCTCAAATAGATGATCTGCAAACACGCACCCTGCATGATCCCACATTTATTGACTTTGTGGAAATGTGGGACAATGTACCGCACAAAATTACTAGGCATGTGGTGACACTGATTGAATGCAAGAAAGGTAAATTGCTTAAGGACATTAAACAATATGAGGAAGGAAAAGCATACCCGATCAGGCCTACATGCTGCTTAGACACACGGAGAAGGCCAGACAGATATCCCACAACCAACCTACTGTCCACAACCAAACTAAGGCCTACGATAGAATTACAAGAACCCACAAATGGACCCAACACACCAGAGGTGGATATACTCCTCATCACATTCAGCCCACTAGCAGGTAGTAGTTCCCAGATGAGGGTACATACTCCTCCTAGGGGACAGCCAAGACCAGAAACGCCTCTCAAGAATCAGCCGACACAGGGAGATCCAGACACCAGTGAATGTGACCACCATGACAACAATGAGGACAACAACACCACAAACCGCAGGACACCGGACAGTGCGATCAATCAAGGAGGGGTTTATCAGACCCCACCAATGAACGACCAGTCTTCCAACAACAACACAAGTGGCAACAACAATTTTTTTTATCTTCAGCAGGACTCACAACCAGAACCAGGACTTATACCAGGTTCAGACCTGGGGGTAATGAACGAAACTGGAACCACAACATCAACAATATTGAGGGAAGATTGGGGAACAACAATCACAGGGGAAGAAGGAGAGGGAACGGGATAAAGTACTAGTATTACTAGGATGGACCACCCTGATCACCCTCCCCATTCACTGATACCAGCACCTGATAGCACTGACTTGAGGTCTCCAGCAGGGGTGGGTGACATCTTTAACCTCACCACATGAGTTTTCTCGGAAAGCCATCATAAGGTACTGAAGAAAGGCTTTTTTTTCATCCCGGCGCAGAGCCAACACGACGGATGTTCTCCTGGACCTCAAGTGCTACCTGAGAAAGTTACAACTAAAATTAGATATACAACAATATGAAGAGGAAGAAGATGAAAGCTCGGAAGATAATGACAGACCCCTTACCATGAAGACCCTGTACACTCCTGCACTCTCCAACACACTGAGCCTCTTTGCGAGTACCTGCGAAAGGGATATCAGGAAACTCCTTTCTGATAAGCCCTCTGCAAAGTGGCACAACC